>NC_072736.1:152361810-152661810 GCF_026930045.1 Uloborus diversus | reverse complement strand
AACACGGATGGAAAGTTTGTTACTTATGAATTTCTCGCATTTTACGTTTTCCCTCGGTAGTTAAAAAAAAGAGAAAAAATGTTTTAAAATCAAGAAAATTCCCTCTGTGCATTTTAAAACATAATCCACTCTGTTGAAAGTTAATTCATGAAAACAGAAACGCTTCGGCTCCGTCCGTTTCTGACTTTATGGACTGAGGATGAACAAGAAGAAGAGGAAACACAACTTGTCTCTTCTTTCAATACTGCATTTAAGAGCTTAATAATAGTAAAAGACTATTTTCTTTATCATAAAGACCAGGAAAGAACTTTGCAAAATGTTCCAATCCTGGAAGATGCTGTATTTACTTTGGATTCAATGACTCATAATTACTGACTATTTTCAACCTAAACGCTCGGATTCGTTACTTAATGTGTTATAATGATCTAAACTGGTGTGTACAAAAATGTTCTTTTCGTAAAATATCTTATTTTTACATTTTATAAGTGTCATCGTAGCAACCTTTATTACTATTTTTGTTTTCTTATCTGATTTTTGCTTTTTATACATTTCCTGTATTTAACGTTTTCCCATGTTTTATGTTTTTGGATTTGAATTGACGTTTTTCCACATTTTATGTATTTTATGTTTGATTCAGGCCTCTGAGAACGTGAAATTGGGGTTTCTCTGTAGTTCCAATTCATTTCTGTGTTTTTAGTGAAAAATATAAATCAAATCAGTCGTATACCACATGCAAGGTTTATTTATTGCAATTGATACCCTCGAACAATATTTTCTGGCAATGTTGACAAACTGAGAACAGCTTTATACTAGAATGATTTCGAAAAAGAAATCAGAAATTTCAAACGTTTAATGATTTTCTAATTTCATTGTTTCATGAACAGAATGGGTTATTTAACTTTTTATATAGATTTCTGTATGAGTTTTAAAAATTTCTTTTTCATATGTATCTTCTTTAAAGCCAAACAGTTCCAATTGTTATTTTCAGGTTACTACTGCATTGCATGTAGAATAATGCTAACTTACTATATTAGCATTCGTAAATAGCGTAGATGGAACAAAAACATCTGCCACGACTGCAGTCGCAGGTGGTCGCAGCTAAAATGTTGTTGTTTATTTACAGGAAGGATTAAACTATTGATGTATGTAAATTTTAGCTCACCGGAAGAGGCCGATAAAAGTATATTCCACAATACTTTTCATTATATTTTTAAAAAAATGTTTTTTTATTTCAGGTAGTTTTTAATTTTGATGAATTTTTAATTTTTAACTACGATGTAATATGCATCCTATAAGTGTGAAAAACCAATCAGAAATGACTTTTATTAAATTGTAGTCCTCCTTATTGAACAAATGAATTAAAACTGAAGTATACGTCGTACGTCCGAAAAAAGTAAAAACGCAATTGTTCAACAATCTCTGCTTTTTTTTGTAAAAACGAATTTTTTTTTCAAAAAACTCTTTTGGAGTAAGTTACTACAACTCAAGGGCTAAGTAATTACGGCATGAAATATTTTTTATCTTAAAACTTAAAAATGGCTATTTTTTCTGCCCTTGAACCACTGTACGTCGACGCCACACGCGTATGCGGTGACTATCACTAGATAAACAGAAGCGGGATTCATCTGAAAACATGACATTTCGCCATTCTGTCATCCACGTCGCGCTAGTCCGGCACCATACTAAACGTTGCTGTCCATGTTGTGGGGTTAGTGGCAGTCTTCTTAGCGGGTTGCAGACCACCGTGCGACCAAACGACGGGAAATGGTTCTGGTTGACACAGGAACATTCAGGGTATCTTGCACTTGCTGCAGATTCGAGGAACAAGTGACTTGTGGGTCTGCTACAGCTTGTCGGTGGTTGCGTCGATTCACGCGTTCTGACGTCATTCTGGCTGCCCCTGCACCCCTCAATCTTGCCACATTTAGTTGTTCCAACCATCTTCGGCACAGCTGATGCACCGTGCTCGCATCCCTGTGTGTATCAGCTACGATTTGACGTACGGACCAACTTCCCCTTCTCAGTCCGATCACCATACCCCTCGTAAAATCGTCTATCTGCTGGAAGTGCCTTCGTTGACGGCGGCCTGGTATTCTCTCGTGTTACCCGTATCCTCCAAGACAAAAACGAAATTTCTTCGATAATTCTCCAGTCAGAAATAACGATACGAATATTGCCCATTCTGCAAGTTCCTTCCCTTACATCTTACTTCACGTGCATCGGAGAGCTGCGCATTTCACATCATTTACATAACTCAGTGATGTACGTCTACTCTAAAATTTGCATAAATTATTGAACACTCCTTCTTGGTGTTGCATTTTCAATGTCGAGCAGTGTATTAATGAAACGTGCTGAGGTATGCATCACATGACTTACTTTTACTCCACTTTAATGATAATAGGGCCTCGGAGTAAGCAAAGGAACACTTGACATAATTTCCTCCCTTAAGTTTGTTGCTAGCAAAGCAAAAAAAAGCGTTTTATGCAGATACATTTTCCCAATTTTGGCAGTTTAAATGTGATTCAATAGTTCACTCTCTAAATATGGCCAAGTTAAAACCAAATTTTTAAAAAACACCAAATTCGTCACCAAGTTGGCGACAAAACTCGGCGACCAAAAAGATTGGCGATATATTGCCAAGTGTGCACCAAATTATAACACCACTTGTGTTTGCATCAAAATTAACAGTGATTTCTCCCAAAAAAGGTGCACAAGACCCCTTTAGACACACCCGAATGCAACCAAAAGGGGAGGTGCACAACTAGATACCACTAGGAGTCTACGTACCAAATTTCAACTTTCTAGAACATATCGTTTTTGAGTTATGCGATATACTTACGCACATACGTACATACACATATACGCACATACATACATACGTACACGAAACACTGGTTGCCGCATCTGAGAATCACACTAACCCTTTACGCAGCCCTATTAGAAAAAAAAAAGCTCTTATAGTTTGGGTTCAAATGTAGCATTAAAAAAATCTAAGGCAAGTACATATCTTTGGAATCAAGAGTTGCTCTTTTATTTCAATTTCGTTATACGTTTATTTTTTACGCAAAATTATGCTTTCCCTAACAAGTATTAGTAGCATTATTTGGCGTCTTTAGTGTTTCAGAAAAATCATATTCTAAGAGAAATAATTTTATCTATACCCTCCTGTTTGTGAAAATTGCAACACCTCGAAGGACTTACGCGAGTGAGCTGAAAGTTCAGGAAATTTAAAGTAGGGCATAATATGCAAATGATTAGAATTGCAGACCGGTAGCGCATGCGTATGCTGAGCAGCGCCCTCTGAACTGCGAATCGAACCGAATATGAATGAACGGCTGTAGCGAGGCGTGTACGATTAGAGGTGGTTATATGCTAGCGTAAACGTTAGTTGAATCTTTACTATGCCTCTTCAACGAAAGAAAGCAAAATTTGAGCAAATTTCGGAGTTTGAACGGGGCAGAATCGTCAGTCTTCGTGAAGCTGTATCGTCTCATCATGCAGTAGCCGCTCGTGTGCAGCGTAACAGCAACACAATCATGCATGTTTGGAAGCAGTGGACGGACGAAGGTCAGACAGCTCGGAAATCCGGGAGTGGACCCCGAAATGTGACGTTAGCTTGCGATGACAGACACCTGGTGCGTATGGCGCTGACGGACCTTACAGCTTCTTCTAGACAATTGGCAGCACAGTGGTCAACAGCTACAGGTGTTTCATTGTGTGCTTCATCAATTTGGAGACGTCTGCTGCAGCAAATTATTCCGCGCAAGGATTCCTTTATACAGGATTCCTCTCACGCAAAACCATCGCCGCCTGCGGCAACAATGGGCCAATGTGCATAGGAGCTGGCTTGCTGATTGGCAGCAGGTCGTCTTTTCTGACGAATCCCGCTTCACTTTGTGGCATCATGATGGCCGAATTTGTGTCAGGCGTTATGCCGGTTAACGACACATTCCGGAGTGCATTATCGAACGCCACAGTGGACGAATACCCGGGGATATGGTCTGGGGTGCCATAGCATATCATGGACGATCACAGCTGCTACGAATTGTGAGCAGTTTGAACAGTACCCGATACATAAACGAAGTTTTACAGCCCCAAGCTATTCCTTTCCTGCAAGGATTGCCAAGGGCTGTATTCCAGCAGAATGATGCCCGTCCACATGTCGCATGACTGTCAAATCCTTCCTTGATTCGCAGCAGGTACAGTTTCTTCCTTGGCCTGCATATTCTCCGGATATGTCACCGATTGAACATGTGTGGGATTTCGTTGGGCGGCGTCTGGCTCGTGATCCTCATCCTGTTGCTTCGACAGACGAACTTTGGTGGCGCCATACAAACAATATGGAATACTCTTCCGCAAGCAGATATTCAAACTTTGTTTCACTCCATCCCGAGTCGTGTAGCAGCTCTTATTGCGGCGCGTGGTGGCATCACAAAATACTGATCTATCTCTTTTTATTGTTCGTTTGGTTTGAAAATGTAATCATTAATTTGTGCCATTACCACTCAACTGTGTATTAAATTTCATTCAACTATGATGCTTCCTTAATGGTGTTGCAATTTTCACAAACAGGAGTGTATATAACTCTCGTGCTAATAAGTTAAAATGTGAACACAATTATTAAGAACCAGAAAAGTTTTGTACAGAAAGTTACAAAATTGCAAGACTTCTTCAATGCAAAATAGAAGAAAATAATGGGCGTAAAGGCTATCGACTAACGATTTAGTTTTTGTCTGTTTGCATTTCATATGCGATTACGTGCGCTTCTCCACTTTAAAACGAGCTAATGTGTGCATCACATGACTTCCTTTTACTCCTATTTTAATGTTATTTTCCCATTATTGGCAAATTTAATGTTATTCAATAGTTTACTCACTAAATATCACCACCAGTGGCCAAATTGAAACAAGATTTTAAAAAAAAAAATCGCCGAATTTAACGCCAAGTTGGCGAACAAACTTTGCGAACAAAAGACTGACGATAGTTTGCCAAGTGTCCGCCAAATTATAACACCACTTGAGTATACATCGAAATCAACAATGATTTCCCCCAAGAAAGGGGCCAAAGGCCCCTTTAGAGACACCCGAATGCAACCAAAAGGGGAGGTGCACAACTAGACCCCACTAGGAGTCTACGTACCAAATTTCTGCTTTCTAGGACATACCGTTCTTGAGTTATGCGACATACATACGCATATCCGCACATACATACGTACGTACGAACGTCACGAGAAAAGTCGTTGTAATTAACTCGGGGAATGTGAAAACGGGTATTTCGGGTGTTTATACGTCCTTAGGCACTTATCTACGTTTGGTCGAGTCGAAAATAAAACTCAACATTAATTCGGGGGTGAGCAACATGGAAATTAAGGCCGAATTTTGAGTGAAATTTTTTTCGTGAATACAATACTTCCTTTTTTGTAAAAGGAAGCAAAAAGGCTCAATAAATTTTATAGTTTAGATTGTTACCATTTCATAATTTTGAAAATAAAGGAAATGGGTTATGTAAAGGAGTTAACATGATCCATTATTTAAAAATAATAAAAATAAGTACTAAAAGTACTGTAGTTAAATTGTCCATTGAGAAAGTGCAACGTGAGCAGTATTAACGGTAGTAAAATCTTTACCAATAATAAAGCTTGGATCTCTTGTCTTGGATCTCTGCCTGGACCTCTCTCTGTCTGGATCTATCTCTGTCAGGATCTATCTCTGTCAGGATCTATCTCTGTCAGGATCTCCGTGACGCGCATCGCGCCTAGACCTACGGCTAATTTCCATGAAATTTGGCACAAAATTAGTTTGTAGCATAGGGGTGTGCATCTCGAAGCGATTTTTCTAAAATTCGATTTTGTTCTTTTTCTATTCCAATTTTAAGGACAGCAAAATTATCAAAGGATGGACGAATAAATTACCAAGTTATCATAACGTGGAACCGTAACATGGGCAAGCTAATTGGCGAAAAATTCACCATACATTTTTTGTAAATATACAGGCGAACCAAAAGACCATTTAATTTTTTACAACGGGCACAGCCGTGCGGGTACCAGTAGTATATTTGTAAAATTGATGATCTATATTCGTTATAAATAAAACAACCGCTTTTTTTTAGTTCACAGAAGGCTTGAATTTGCATTTAATCCGTCGAGAAATTTTCATGGAAGCATAATTATTTTTTTTAAATTATTTTATTTCTTACTGTTTCACTAATTTGTTCAAAAGTCCGTTTATACTTCTCTGATTTTAAAGCTTAAACATATAAAATGTCCGAAGTAAAAAGTTATTCATTAAATAGCATTTTAATAAATTTTATTTCAGTTTTCCCAATTTTATCAAATTTTTACCAAGGGGACGGATGCGGACTTTTAAAAGTTTTTGAGTAAAGTGCTTGCAAGGTTCAAATACTAGGTAAACTTTTGTTGATAGTTTCAATATACCATGCTGTGTGGCAGTGACAGCCGAGTATACTAGTGTACTATTGACTGTTTTCCACCAGAAGGCACTTCGCCACGCCTCCTCGAACGTAGAGCTCCATTTTACACGGCGGTGATCGGTACGCAATTCACTCGCTTCCAAAAGAGACAACCAGACAGCCTTAATTTTTGCGTGTATTTTATTGTGCAAAAAAAAAAGTCGGTGTCCTTAACATCACTTGCTTCATTTGTCTGTAGCTACTTTCGTTAATCTTACATTTTATCGTTTTGCGACAAAATGCTATGATCCGAATATGCCTTCTACCAAAAAGAACGAAACAGAATCATCCGATACTACGTGACGAAGGCGGAGTCACGTGCCTTCTAGTGGAAAACGGACAATAGTACCACTTTTCGGCTAAAGCAAAAGATAGTTTTGCTCTAGTTAGCTCCGAACTTCTAAATTTGACATACACTCCATTAACTCCACAGTGCTGGTCAAATTATTAGACTAAAGAGTTATTTTTGTTTTTTGTTTTTGTACACTATTTGGACTAAAATACTATTTATTTAACTGTTTAAGTAGATTACATACTATACACTGATTATTACGTTATTTTAGCATAGTTTAATGTTTGCAGGTGGCAGCACTGTCTGCTTTGTTTATGTTCTTTGTTTATCTACCTATTAGGAACATAACCTCAATCAGCTTAAACAGTTCACTAGTTCTTTTTTATTAGTGTGTTCTGTTACATTTGAAGTTTGATTTTGGTAATTAGTGAGTATGTGAGTATATATAATAGTGAGTATAAACAATTTTTTACCTCCTTTTTTGAAAAGTTAAGAAATGGTGTAAACCTTGTGAAAAGTATGCCAGAAAGACTTAAAATGCTCATCAAGAACAAGGGAATGCATACTAAATATTAGATAATTATTTCACTGTTCGTTAATGTGTCTATAGTTATGTAATCAATAAAGAATTTACTTTTAAAACAGTCTAAGTCTAATAATTTGGCCAGCACTGTAGGTTCTCTAAGTGTCACTTTTCTTTATATGCATGGACAAACTTTTGTTTTTCACTTTCACTTTTTCTAATCCTTAAAAAAATTCTCGTACATATTTTCAAAAAAAAGAAAATAAAATCTTATAGTAGCAAAAGAGGAACTATTGCTTTTCAGAAATCGTATAAAGGAAATACAATTATGTAAAATCATAACAATATAGGGTAACAATAATTGCTTTATGAACAAGATATGCACTAAGTAAACTTTCTGTAATGGCAAGCTAAATACTTCTTGTAAAATTCAGGGAAAAAACTTGGCGCATTTTGGTATTGAAAATATCGTTAAAAAGAAATTCCCGCACTCGGCGAAGGAAACAACCCATTCAAAGAAAATTAGAAATAGAATCACGTGTAGCAGTAGAAGTTTCGTTTGATTTTCGTGCTGTGTGGAATACAAGTAAAAAAAATAGCAAGCCCATATGACGTGTTCTTTTATTTTAGTCGTGACTATTTTTTGAACATAAATAGTATACTCAATATAATTGTTGTTCTTAAAATAATGCTCAATAATATAATATGGTCCAATAATGAATTACGATATCGATGGCATTTTACAATACTAAAATTTTCCAGTCCCGTCCTCACGTTGAATGTTTATTTTTCATTTTAACAGTACTCAAAAAGAGAGAAATATTTATATTTATTCTGAAGGAGTTTTATATTTTCTACAAAACGCAGTTAGTTTTCAATTCTATTGTGTATTTCTAGCATAAATTTTTATTTAAAAAAAAATTTAAACGAATAAAAGAAGATGAAATAAACATGTATACTGAATAAGTACTATGCAGTAGAAACTCAAATAACAGAATGATCGGGACAGGCCCAAATTCGTTAAAACAAATATTCTGGATAAGCTATTCTATGTTGCTAGTAGTGATGTGCCGGATCGTTAAAAAAGTAGATCCGCGGATACGGATACGGATCTCAATTTTTGTTTTTACCCAATTCAACTATCCAAGTGTAAAATTTGTTACGGAACGTATTCCCGTCAGAATAATGGCAGTTTCTTCAAAAAATGTCAACTGCGGCAAAAATATAATCAAGACTATGATTTACTCTTTAAAGAAATCTCGGTTAAAATTGAGGGAGAGTGGGAAGGAATGGGTCAGCGCTGCATTAATGCTTAAATGGAATGTGAAAAATTATTTCTAGCTTACTCGGTAGATGTAGGATACAGGAGCAAGAGTGTAAAGCTGCTACTAGGCAGGCTAGAAGTAATTTTACCCATTTTATTTCAGCATAAATGCAGCGCTGGCTCATTCCACCGATCTTCTACAACCGACGAAATACAGAGCCGGGAACACCTTTACAAACAGTAAATGGATAATTTAGTCTCACTTTTTTTTTAAAGGATGCCGAGAAAAACAAAAATGAAGAATAACAGAAACCCCAAATCAATAACAAAAACTAATATTAAATTAAAAATTAAAAAAAAAACATGTCCCAGACAGCCGACCTCATATTAAGATGAATTTCGCGGGTCAGAAAACACATTTGTTAACAAATATGAACTGACAGCAGGTAAAAACTTTAAATCATTGAGCTTTTTCTCCTTATCTTCCGACTATGAAATTGGTACCAATCACGCGTATAAAGGCTTAGAATTGCATTTAAAATTTACTTAAGATTATAGCTCCTACTGTATATAATTTGGAAGTTTCAAATAAATATCAAACGCAGAAAACTTCGTTCTTTCAATTAGGGCCAATATTTTTAACGTACGGGTAAATTTTTACTATCATAACTGTGAAAGACGTTAAATCGGTTTTTATTAATATCTCCGGTAATTAAAGTTCTACAAAAAGGAGGCCAAGCTAAGAACACTTTCGATCAAGTCACCTTTTGAACGAAAAATGAACTATCAAAATCGGTTCATCTGTTTAGGAGCTACGATGCCACAAAAAGACACACTGATACACACGTTTAAAACTTATTTCCCCTTCCTTTTTGCAACGGAGGGGAGGGGGGGGTACAAATTGGTTTCTGAAATGATACCTTATAATTTATATAGGGAATAAAACCTAAATTGAACGGAATTTGTCTTTTATTCAAATATTTAAAAAATTTTAGAATAGAAATGATCCGTTTAAGATCCGTCAAAGAAGTAACGGATACGGATACAGATCTTTATTTTCCCTCGGATATCCGCGGATACGGATACGGATACCCGGAACATCACTAGTTGCTAGCATGGAATTTAAAACACGTTTCTTCAAATATCTCACAAACTCATTTCTGCAAATACTGCGCTGTATCTTCCCACGGCAGAACAAGTACCTGCGAAAGTAAATCAGTACCATTCTTAAAATTGGGAACTAAAAATTTTAGTTTAAACCGAATTGTTCAAAGATATTTTAAGAACTTTTCTGTCATGTTTTGAAGTTCCTTTCTAAGACATTAAATAGAAATATTGAAGGCATACAGCATATGATAAGCTTTTAACGCACAGAAAAGTAAATGGTTCCACCAAAAAAAATCAAAATTAAACAGGGTTCCACTTTTTTTAAAAAAATGAATAAACACAGATGAAATGGTAAATGCAAAAGCTTTTACAGCATTCATTTTGTATATATCAAATGTTCTTCCCCTAAATGTCAAAGCCAAATTTTAGCAATAAAAATTGAAAAAAAGAGCTATTTATGCAAATATGGCAAAATCTACCTAAAACATATTTTTCTTTTAAAGAATAGACACAAAAATGCTTCAGTTTCTATTTTTCTTCTATATATAATTGAAAATATTTAATTTTAAGATGAAAAAAAACTGATCATACGTTTTTACGAGTCAAAACGAGTAATTTAATGTAAGTTTCAAATTCAATTTTGAGTTTTTATTTTATTGTCTTCCATTATTTATTAATTACTTCAAAAAATTACGAAATTTTATCGAAAAGAAATTGTTATTTTTGTTACATTTCCAGACGGAAAAAGAGTCTAAGTACTAAAGTTCAAATTGATTTTAATAATCTCAATTGAACTTTTTATAAAGTTTTTCACGTAACAATATCGTTCGCTAACTTGATAGTTTAAGTAATTGATCTCAGAAAACTACCACAAAAAATAATGTAAAGACATTGATGTATTTCTTGCGAAAAATTCTCGAAATACACGCAAAAAATACTCAGAATTTCATAGAACTCGACTTTAATTAAAACTGAAATGTTATTATTTCAAAGAAATTTTATTTTTATTCATTCAATAGAAATTGCATTTATTTCTGCAAAACTTATGTCAAAATAATTTCCATATTAATCAGTAAAGAGATACTTTTTTTTTAAATATCAGTGTCATGTGCATCGAAATTATTGTTGTGCATAATTTCTGAAAAAAGAAGAATATTTTATTTCAAAACTTGTGGCTGTGAGTATATTTCTTATATTTCAATCCTTTCAAGTACAGAACTTAAATCTACTTAAAGGAAATAAGTAGATTTTAGTTTATACGATAGCTAAAACGTCGTTATTACGATAACGACGTTTAAATACGACAAATACATATTTCTCAAAATTTATAGCGTAATTTTTACGTAAGTGAGCAATTAAATGTGTTTTTTTCTTCAATATACATAGCACCATTCTGAATTTTAAGATGATTATTTTCCGTGCTATAAATAACACAACTTGACAAAGTATTTGTTTTAAAAAATGCAAACGTTTTTTTTAGTAAAAAATCAGTTTTTTCTGCAAAAAACTACTGTTTCCTTAATACTTCGAGTGTACTTACTTTTTTAACACTTTAACGACTTTTTGTGTCGAATTCTCCGTTAGATACAGGATAGTGATAGGAACTTTCTAAATTGGAACTAATTAACTCGAAAGAGGTTTTTTATCTTAACCCTTTAATGCCGGTTTCGAAAAAAACAATAAACTGTGATAATTTTATTAGTATTTATTTATTTTATGTCTAGTAAGTGCATTATATACAGATTTAATTTTTCCCGTTGAATTTTTTATTTTTATTTTTATGGTAGATTTTTCTACCAACCGGCGTTTGTATGGTGTGAGCACATTTTGTTTGCAAATTTTACATTTATTGTTTGATTGCAATAATTGCCTTGATTACCACTTATAATTATTTATAATTGTAGAATATTACTTACACTTACATAAAAGAGTTTTCTAATTACAATTTCATTTATTTCAAAAGAAAAAAGAAATGTGTTCATTTTGTAAAATAAAATTTTATGAAATATGAACTTGAAAAAATCGATACTAAAAATGTAGTAAAATTTCGAATTGAATATATTTTTAACCGAATATTTATGCATCACAATCTTCTCGAAATGAATAGCGAATCTTCTTTTCAAAAAGTCTGGAACATTCGCCATTCTTTTACAGCACTTTGCAGAAATTGCCCCCCCCCCCCCCAAAAAAATGACCTCCACATTTTTTTTCTTTCTTTTTTTTTTTTTTTTTTGCAACAATTTCTAATACCGTATTCTTCTATGGATCAAAAAGGTCTATCCGACAGATGCACTTGCTATGTGTTTCAATAACTACGATATTGGAATAATAAAATTATTTTTCTCAAAAGCATCTCATTTACTGCTTGATTCACATCATGTCCTGAATACTTTATTGCTTGTAATTGCTACTGCAGTACTGCCGTTCCATTTTACAGCATCATCTTTATTGCAGCATTACCACATGCTGTTCTTGGTTGATTGTGTGTGTATTTCTTCATTTCATTTCTTGAACCCAATGGAACATACATTTGTATACTCTTTCAATGTATAAGTTGAAAGAATATCATTTAGCACAGGAATAAAAGTAAAAAATTGCCCATAATGGCATGCGTTTCCTCTGGTACTTAGGTTCTTATTATTTTTCCATACTATACCAATATACTATACAAATACTATACCAATACTAATATTTTATGCTATACCAATTCGTCTAGGTGACGCAATATGGTACCGAAAAAAATAAAATTCCGTATTACGAGAATAACACTCACAGCTTATATTCAAATCTAATCGAATTTCCTCTTATCAGCTTTTTGCGTCCATGACGTCCATAATAAATTTAAAATACTTAAAAAATCTTTTAAAAATATCACTTATTTGTACAAATTTTAGATTAAACACTTCATTTGCCCGAAGCAAGACAGCGACTACATATTCGCCGGTTGGTACAATTTTCTACCATTGAAAGTAAAAGAGAATTCATAACACGAAACAAAGATAAAAACAACGTTTTAAAAGTATATCTGAATCAAATACACTGTTACAATTATGGTACAATTTTTAAAACTTTTTGAAATTACTAAAATACATGCAAAACTTGCATTTTACTTTTTGACGGAAGACGAATGCTTTTGGAGTTATGATTTATTCAAGTTTTAAGCCTACTGTTACGACCGTTTTTAACAAAGATACAGTAAACATATTTTTTCCCTTTTTGTGATTATTTACTATGTAAAATGTACAGCTATTGGGGAGATAGCATCATGTGAGGACGAATTATAATTTTTTTCCCGGTTGGTATATTTTTGTACCAACCGGCATGAATGGGTTAAGGTTTAAAATCCCCCCCCCCCCGAAAAAGCTGGTTTTCACCGACAAACTTTAAATTATCATTATTGCCACATATTGAAAGTGCATTATAGTTTTGAGTTGTTTTGTATCTAAATCACGTAGAGTGCGCCGCGCATGCGCGCCACTTGTAGAACGCTGAAACACTTGTATTGCGAAGAAAGGCTTGTGTGAGAGCACGGTGCAACATCCACCGAGATGCAGTTGGTGCTTGTTGATCGTTATCCCGGGACGTCGGAGCGTCCCGCCCCGCCAAGGAAGCCAAACGTCAGCAGCCAACAGAAGCAAATCCACCGCCAAAGACGAAAGAATATAAAAGCGACCAAGAACAAGATTACACGACAGAACAAGTTGGGGTTTTTTGGGTTTTTCACCCCTCTGCATCTCAGCCCCATGAAGACCCCCGGAGTTGATTTTTGGTACACTCAATCTCTAGTGGCCCCTGACGCCGTAAACCAAAATACAATCCCCTGGAACATCAGGGGGAGGAGGTATTAAAGTTATAAAATCGCTGTTCAAAAAAGTTTTCGCTTTCTTTGACAGGGCTACAGCCCAGACGAAAAAAGGAATCGAGCTGAAATTTCGAACACACATTCCTTGTGCCCTACTGTGCCCTACATTGCCGTAACATAACATACATGTAACCGTACATGTAACCGTAACACGGGTACAAGCCAATTGGCGAGAAAATTCAAAATACATTATTTGTAAATATACAGGCGAACCAAAAGACCTTCTAATTTTTCTATTACGGGCAAAGCCGTGCGGGTACCACTAGTTGATACATAAAGTTAATTGTTAGTTTTAATTGTTTCATAAAACAATTAAGAAAATTAATTGCAATTTTTTTCAGTTGTGAGAAACGATTAACGTATATTAATTCAATTAAATTAATTGCAAAGTGCAATTAATTTAATTGGAATTACTTTTTTAATCAATTAACAAGGCAATTGAAAAGAAAATGATTAATGCCCAACACTGCATGCAATAAACCAGGCAGTCCGGTTTATCACATCCAGAGACTCTGGATGTGATAATTTGAAGGGGAGATACTAAGAATATTGCCGGGCAGTTTCGTGCTAATAAGAACGAAACTGCCATGTGATTACCGGGCTGTCTGGTATATTGGATGTACCTTTTGTTCCATGTATTGCTCAACCAGTTTATTATGATCGGTCTCAATGGTTAACATAGGCGTAGAATTAAGTTTTGTGTTTACATCTTTATTGCTTACTAGTGGTACCCACACGGCTTTGCCCATAATAGAAAAATTAAAAGGTCTTTTGGTTCGCCTGTATATTTACAAATAATGTATGGTGAATCTTCTCGCCAATTGGCTTGTACCCATGTTACGGTTCCACGTTATGATAATTTCGAATCTCGCCAATCGACTTGTGCCCATGTTACGGTTCCACGTTATGATAATTTCGTAATTTACTCGTCCATCTTATATTTTTGTTCTTAAAATTGGAATAGAAAAAGAACCACATCGAATTTTCGAAAAATCGCTTCGAGGTGCACATCCCCATGCTACAAACTAACTTTGTGCGAAATTTGATGAAAATCGGCCGAACGGTCTAGGCGCTATGCGCGTCACAGACATCCTACAGACATCCAGACATCCTCCGGACAGAGAGACTTTCAGCTTTATTATTAGTAACTAGTGGTACCCGCACGGCTTCGCCCGTAATAGCAAATTAAAAGGTCTTTTGGTTCGCCTGTATATTTACAAATGATGTGTAGTGAATTTTCTCGCCAATTGGCTTGTGCCCACGTTACGGTTCCACGTTATGATCATTTCGTATCTCGCCAATTGGCTTGTGCCCATGTTACGGTTCCACGTTATGATAATTTCGTAATTTATTCGTCCATCTTATGATATTTTTTTCTTAAAATTGGAATAGAAAAAGAACAAAATCGAATTTTCTAAACATCGCTTCGAGGTGCACACCCCCATGCTACATACTAACTTTGTGCCAAATTTCATGAAAATCGGCCGAACGGTCTACACGCTATGCGCGTCACAGACATCCTACAGATATCCTACAGACATCCAGACATCCTCCGGACAGAGAGACTTTCAGCTTTATTATTAGTAAATTTTTTTCTTAAAATTGGAATAGAAAAAGAACAAAATCGAATTTTCTAAACATCGCTTCGAGGTGCACACCCCCATGCTACATACTAACTTTGTGCCAAATTTCATGAAAATCGGCCGAACGGTCTACACGCTATGCGCGTCACAGACATCCTACAGATATCCTACAGACATCCAGACATCCAGACATCCTCCGGACAGAGAGACTTTCAGCTTTATTATTAGTAAATTTTTTTCTTAAAATTGGAATAGAAAAAGAACAAAATCGAATTTTCTAAACATCGCTTCGAGGTGCACACCCCCATGCTACATACTAACTTTGTGCCAAATTTCATGAAAATCGGCCGAACGGTCTACACGCTATGCGCGTCACAGACATCCTACAGATATCCTACAGACATCCAGACATCCAGACATCCTCCGGACAGAGAGACTTTCAGCTTTATTATTAGTAAATTTTTTTCTTAAAATTGGAATAGAAAAAGAACAAAATCGAATTTTCTAAACATCGCTTCGAGGTGCACACCCCCATGCTACATACTAACTTTGTGCCAAATTTCATGAAAATCGGCCGAACGGTCTACACGCTATGCGCGTCACAGACATCCTACAGACATCCAGACATCCAGACATCCTCCGGACAGAGAGACTTTCAGCTTTATTATTAGTAAAGAAGACTACCAAACGGCATGACCTTGAGGGTCATAGATCTGGAAGAAATTTGGGATTTAGGTCAGTTCGCAGTAGAAATGAACTCAGGTAAAGCGATTTGACTGCATAGGCCCTAGTTCGGCTGCAACGGTAGTCCAAAGTTGCTATTTGAGTCCAGAAAAGAAATGGTTTTTCCTTTGAAATAAGACATTTTTTTAACCTTTTCTTGCATTTGCATTGCCTTATGTGCCAATTAAATGAATTCACAACATGGAATAAACCTCCCCCACCCCTTTCGTTGTACCGAAAAGCAGAATGTCTTAGGAGGGTAGATATTGTCCCAATGTTTTGAATTAAATTAAAGACGCCATTGCAATTCTGGATTCTTGCAAATCAGTGTAGTTCAGACGGCAAAATCTTGAATCTCACGAATTTGTATGAATTTCTGGATTTCAGTCAAATCGTACTAGGTATGAGCCCAGGCAAAAAAGTTTGAGTGCATAAGCTCTATTTAGGTTGCAAGGAGGGTTTAAATTTGCTTGTTTGGCCACGAAACTGCAATAGCGTTTTCTTTGGAATTCGAAATGTTGGCACAATATTTGCTTTCCTAATATCTGTCTCGTCTCTTGTTAGTACAACGTAGGGTTGGTGGAAATTATTCTATACTGTTAATGCATACAGTTTGGTGATACTGCAATGTAATATCAAGAAAAAGTTTAAAAAGTTTAATAATATAGGAAAACACCATTGCTTTTCTGGAGCTAAGCTAGAAGCTTTAGACCATTGAGAAGAAATAGATGGAGAGAGTGCAACCCTACTATCCCGATACGGCAACAATACCATGTGACCTGGGGAGCAATTTCGAGGTGACCGTAACCGCTGAAGAAGTTTTCATTAGCTGAAGCCATGCATGATAACAACCTTTAACTGTAGAAGGGAAAAATTAGTTTATAGTAATAGTGCAGTATTCTAGCATTGTAAACTGTTAGGAAAAAGCCACACCAGGAGGTCCATTAACTTTTCCCTAGCATGTACGAATGTTTTTTACTTCTAAATAAAGAAAAAATAACATTTATATGCATTCAACGAGTACATATTCGACAGTCGCCAATAATTTTTAAATTTTTGTACTTATTTTACCTATAAAAGTAATAAAACATTGTATATCTTAAGTGCAAATAACATTTTAGTTCCATAAAAACACTTATTACTTCACTAGTAATTATTTTAACGGCTCTTAAGCATTTTGTGTACATTTGCTTTGTTGGCGAGTATCTTCTCGCCAAGCTCCTGTGAACAGCAGATGCGCAAGAATAAAGATTTGCTATTTTTATGCTTCAATTTAAATACTAGTATGCCTGCGTATGAAATCTTTTCAAAACATTGATTACAATACATATGAATCCATAAATTTTCAGTCAATAACAGAACATTTTAAACTATTTGTACATGCCCGTCATTTCAAGGAATAAACATCAAAATACATGAAAAATGCAATTACATTATATTTTAAAATCCGGAAAGAAGTGGGAGAGGGAGTTTGAATGATAGGCCTGTATTTGTATCCGTAATTTATTTATTTATTTATTATTATGCGGTAAAGGAGCTGGAGCCAGAGTTGCTCTGATTTGTAGCCCCGACTTCATAATAAGCGCTGTCGCGTCGTCTGAAAAATATTTAATGCCAAAAGAGCGATTGCGTGCCAAAACGCGACAACTTCCCAGCCAAACAAGTCACCAGACCGGGAAACATTGGGTCCCAAGCTTATTTCACTGAGACATTTGCTATGGCTCCCTCCATTAGTATTCCTTCTCAATGCTTTAGACACCCGTTGCTGCCGAACTAGGGCCTATGCAGTCAAACCGCTTTACCGGGGCTCATATCTAGTGGGAGTTGACCTAAATCCAGAATTTTTTTAAAGATTCGTGACCCTCAAGATCGTGCCGTTTAGTAGTTAGTTTTTTTTTTTTTTTTTTTTTTTTAAACTTTTGCTTATCTATGTTCTAATTTCCCAGTTAAGTAACGATACCGAATTACTTAATAACTCCTTTAAACGAGCTGATGTGTGCATCACGTGACTTCCTTTTACTCCAATTTAATGTCATTTCCCTATTACTGACAATTTTAATGTGATTCAAGAGTTAACTCTCTAAATATCACCAACAGTGGCCAAATTGAAACAGATTAAAAATATATAAAAAAAATCGCCAAATTTGTCGCCAGGTTGGCGACAAGACTGGCGATATATTGCCAAGTGTCCGCCAAATTATAACACCACTTGAGTTTACATCGAAATTAACAATGATTTCCCCCCAAAAACGGGCAAAAGACCCCTTTAGAAACACTCGAATGCAACCAAAAAGGGAGGTGCACAACTAGACTCCACTAGGAGTCTACGTACCAAATTTCAACATTCTACGACTTACCGTTCTTGAGTTATGCGACATGCATACGCACATCCGTACATACGCACATCCGCACATGCGTACGTACATACAGACGTCACGAGAAAATTCGTTGTAATTTACTCAAAAATCGTCATTATGGATATTTCGCGTGTCTATACGTTCTTAGGCACTTATCCACGTGTGGTCGAGTCAAAAAAAAAATCAATACTCATTCGGGGGTGAGAAAAATTTAAATTAAGGTTGATTTTTGGAGTGAAATTTTTTTCGCGAATACAATACTTCCTTTTTTGTAAAAGGAAATAAAAAGACAGATAATATCTTGAAACTTCTTACGCCCAATGAGCAATCAGAACTATGAAAGAAAACCATTTCTAAGTCATAATGCTAATTAGTTTGTGAATTGTTGAGTCTGGTTATTTTACACCTCGTAAATATGTTAATTTTCGCACACTGTGTACACCCAAACCTGTTTTTGTGCAGTTTTTTTTTTTTTTTTTTTTTTTTTTTTTTTTTTTTTTTTTTTTTTTTTGTACGGTGCATGAAAATTTCCTTCAGCTTGGGACTCAATTGACGAAATTATTTTTAAATTGAGTGCGAGGTAGTATCTTTAAGTGATGACATAGACACCCCGATGGGAAGTCACTGTGACCTCCCCAAAAAATCCTTATTGGTGAAATTTTGTCCGACTTTTTGGCAAAATTATCATCACTTGGTTTTCTTTGATTTATTTTAAAGAAAAACAATTCCTAGTTATTTTGTAAGTTTTTGGGCTATTTTCTACGTGAGGCTTTTTAATGCGGTCCCTATCCACCGCATGAAAACAGGTATGGGTGCATTATGGTACACAGCTTTACAACGGATATAATCATTTCGAGTGTGTATGCTTCTCACCGGAGAGCTAGTTGATTCTTATTATAAATTTTACTCACATTTCTACCTTCCTTGTGAAAATATGTTGCTTACTACCAAATTAAAAGCACTTGAAAAGAAACCCGAATATAATTGACAACATATCAAACATTTAAAAAACTTCTATACCCATACCAACTTATATAACTTAAAGCTCCTGAATATGCAGTAGCACTGAAATGCTACTCGCTTAATAAAAGAGAGGGGGAAGAAAACATTAAAAAAATAAATAATAGTCTTTATTCTTCCTGACACTTGCAACCTCTTTCTCTGCATGTTAACAACATAACGTTTAATTTAAGTTGATATCCTAATTTGCCGGAACGTGACCTTATGCTTAATGAAGGTAATTTTGGGAAAAAAAACGTGACACTTGAGAAAACACTGTGTTCATCTCTTTTAGAGACAATTAAGGACCTGGATGCTTAATTTTTATGCTAAGATATAAGTATGAAATTGCTACTGAAAAAGTAATCGCAGTTTTTCTGACAGCCAATCAGAAAATTTTATTTATACGTTGAAAAAAAAAAGAACAAAAACAAGCAGATAGGTTAGCTGAAATATGACTAAAATGTCACGTTGATTGAAGAAGCATTTCTCGTTAATGAAATAAAAATTAAGTAAACCGCAAACAATAAGTTAAATGTAATTATTATGGGCCATGTACCTATAGTGGATCGTCTGCTTTCTTAAGTGAAAATCCAGCTTATGAAATAATAGGGGAAAATAAATAAAGGGCGTTTATTTACTGCTTAATACTCAAACTTTGCCTTCAATTTTCGAGTTGAACCGCACCGTTTCTGAAGACTCTCGCTGGTGAGGTAAACTTACTTTATCTACCAGTTTGCTGGTTCTCTCAGCCTTGATGAGATGACATCTGCCTCCAGCTTGGTTATTCCTTATTCCAGAGTGATAAGTTAATAATAACTAAAAAACTACAATACTCTTATATGGATATGATAACCGGACTTTCGGTATTCTACATATGGTATCTGGCGTTTGAAACAGTGTTTAGATAAAGACTTTTAACAAATATCATTACCAAGTTAATTTGATATAAAGTAGTTTCATTAGTTTTGTTGCTATTATTCTATAGCGCTTATGAGGAAATTTATGCTTAAAAAACATGTCTCTCATTTCGAAAATTACCTGCAGGAACTGAAAAAGTTCCTTTTATAACTTTCTATGAATTGAGGCAAAAAAAGAAAAAAGAAGAAGAGACAGTGAGACTATATCCGTGGCTTTGTCGTGCCATTAGCGGGACTTGAAATATTGTAGCTGTGTTCTAGTGTAACGTCCGTACAAGTGTAACATCAAGTTCCATTAGTACCAGTGGCGTTGCCAAGAGGAGGATCCGTGATTTCTGGAACCTACCTGAAATTAGCAAGAAAAGTCAAAAAATAAGCATTTTCTGATCGCATACATAGGAAAACTCGAATATGAGTTCATGCAAATTCCATTGGACTCGAAACCGTTATGCTATTTATTAGTATGCTTCGTGTACAGTGCTCAAAAGCCCTGATTTTATCAGAAATGTCCTGAATTTTAGAAATTTCCCCTGAATGTCTGAAAGTGTCTTCCATCGGACCCACTCTGAAACGAAATCCTGGTTATGCTGATTTTATCATGCTTGTCTTGATTGTCTAAAAGTGTATTCCATTGGATCCCTCTGAATTTAAATTGAGGTTACGCTACTGGTTAGTATGCTTTGTGTACAGTGCTCAAATTTCCTGATTTTATCAGAACTGTCCTGCTTTTTAGAAGATTATCCTGATTGTCAGAAAGTGTCCTAATTTTGTACTGAAATTTATCTTTATCATTCTGATTTGTTCTGAACTTTTTTTTTGCAAAAGTTTAGGGTGATTTTGAAAAAGTGATATTGTTTGTCTATAAAATAGAGCATTTAGCTGTTCTTTACGATTAAAACCCCCGATTTACGATAGCATATAGGTTTTTTCCTGATGCGTCGTGCAAATTTACGTGTACTTTAATGTTCGTTTCACCGATCACCCTCCACTATCAATGCGTGTCTGAGTTGAAGTTGTTCTACATTAAAGGTCTATTGGTTATACGTATTTTTTCACCTTTACCATTAGATGAATGTTTTTTCGTACTTGTTGAATTTTAGTTGATTACTTCATTTTGTGGCAGGTTTTTATTTTATGATCTTAGCATAATGTTTCTAATTTCTGCGTGAAACATGTCACTGGGAAAACGTTTCCCAGTGTAGTTGACGGATGATAAATATTGAAATATATTGAATAGCAAAACCGGGAACTGTTTACTTCAAATAAAATTATTCCCTTGCTGCAAAGTGTATAGAACGTTTTTGAGCGACAAAAATTCGCTGAACATATTGCCAATTACCAAGAATGTTACATTTTTTTTTTTTTTTTTTTTTTTGATCAATAAAAGTTGTTTCCAGAAGTGCTATTTCTCTATTAAAAAAACTATCCTGATTTTCGCTCAAAAGTATCTGGTACCCCAATGCATGCGCTGTACCACGTAGCATAGGGTACACAAGATATGCCTTGCATTTGAAGAGGCGGGGTGGGGTGAATATGTTTTAAATGTAAAAAAAAAAACATTCTAACTTTAATTTCATAACTATAAAACTGCTCTTTAAATCTTAAAGTGCCATTAGAAAGGCGAGAAAAAAGACTGCACTCGGGAAAACTTGCTAAAACTCTGTATAGAAAAAGGTAATATTTCGAATAGCTTTTTCTAACTAATTCAAATTCTAATTTATTCTAATTTATTCAAAAACAGCTCATTGGTTTCCATCGTCTACACGAGTTACAATCAGCGTGATAAAATAACGAAACTGGGCGACGAATTTAATTGTTATCTGTTTGAGGTTAAATAAATTAAGTAATGGATTTATACGCATAGTAAATGAAGCTAATCAAAACTAGTTTTTGGAAGAAGATTGGGATAAAATACGATAAACATTTAAAAGAACACTTTTAGAGAAGTATGGGATCAGTTTGGAGTCGTGTAGTTGCTAAAAAAATTAACATCGGAAACTGTCGCAACTGTAGCGATTCAAGCATAAGCAGTAAAAAAACAACACTAAGGTATTTTAATTCCGTGTCAAAGCCACCTACACTAAGGTGTTCTAGAGAAAAACGGAAGTCGATTTTTCAAGTCACACACGCTTTTATATTTTTCCTTTTAGGTCAACAATTGTGAAAAAAAAGTTTCGTATACTTTTACCTACGGCAGACCGTGCCGACTTGCGTCTGAAAGTGTGAATCAACCCTGTGTACTAGGCAGAATCGAAAAGCAAAAATAAATAAATAAATAAATAAATAATCGGAAGTTTGAAATTTAAGTTAATAAAACGTTGCCCTTATATCCCCAAGTGTACCACAAAATTATTTATCCAAATTACAAAATATTTAGGTGTCCAGCAGGAGGCCTAAAATTTATAATTTTCTTCAAAAAATTGATTTTTTTTCTATTTCTCCTTTAAAAAATTACATATACATTTAAATAAAATATCAAGTTCAAACATTATTAGCGAAAACATTTTCAAATCAGCATTTGCACATGAATAATAAAAAATAATATATTTAAAATGAAAAATTTAACTTGAAAAAATCCATATTTTGAGTACTATGTGGAAGACTTAAATATAACAAGCGAGCGAAAATTCCTTACTGACTTTACTGTTTCTAGTTTTCAGCTTGATAACTTCCTAAATTTACCTTACATTAAAAAAAAAAAACATGTAGAAAAAAATAAATTTTGGAAGAAAATTACAAGTTTTAGGCCTCCTGCTAAACACCTAAATATTTTTGTAACTTGGATTAATATTTTTTGTGGCAAATGTGGGGCTGTAGGGGCAACGGTTCATCCCCCAAATGATATTTTGAACTTCCGAAAAATTATTCGATTCAGCCTAGTACACAGTTCTGTTTCAAACTTTCAGGCGCAAGCCGGTACGGGTTGCCGTAGTTCAAATTATATGATTTTTTTTTTTTTAACAATTGTTTTGACCTAAAAGAAAAAATATAAAAGAGTGTGCGACTTGCAAAATCGAAATTCCTTCTTTTTTTTGGGGGGGGGGGGGACACCCCAACCTACGCTGGTGCGAAATTAACTAGTCACAACGTATCGAAATGAAAAATTCATTTTACCTGAATATCTTTAAATACTTTATTCTGTAGATTTCCTCCCTTAAGAATCAAACATGTAATCAAACATATAAAAAAGCATAAGCATGGGATGTGAATTATCGAATGCAAATTATCAAATAGCTAGCTTCTTCTCGTCGTAATGGCAATCTGAAAAATCAGAGCAACATCAAAATTGATCTAGTGAGGATAATAAACAATTAGTGATTGCTCGAAAACGCTTTCTTTATTTCGTCATTCATTTGGAAATACTGCTCTGGTATTACCACCTGGTTAACATAGTTCCAAATCTTGCGATGAGTTTCCGGTTATCTTTATCTTTACTAACAATAAAGCTAAAAGTCTCTATGTCTGGATCTCTGTCCGGATCTCTCTCTGGATCTCTGTGACACGCATAGCGCCTAGATCGTTCGGCCGATTTTAATGAAATTCGGAACAAAATTAGTTTGTAGCATGGGGGTGTGCACCTCGAAGCGATGTTTCGAAAATTCGATTTTGTTCTTTTTCTATTCCAATTTTAAGAAAATTTTACCCAGCAAATTATCCCAACGTGGACGAGTAAATTACGAAATTATCATAACGCGGCACCGTACCATGGGCAAGCAAATGAATACAGCAAATTGGAGAGAAATTCATCATCCATTATTTGTAAATATACAGACGAACCAAATGACCTTTTAATTTTCTACTACAGGAAAAACCGCGCGGGTACCACTAGTTTTCATATATTCCTCATTGTAGTACGAACAATACTTTCGGACATATAGCGTTTCGAAGACGAATGATTTATTTGCAGCAACCCTGTATTGTTAACATATTAAGGGACGGAGTTGTAGTTTCGTAAGCAATATATCTCAAACGTTATCTATACCTAGTTTTTTTTCTACCCAAGTGATTAAGATATTCTAGTAAACATCTCAATTCACGATCCCCCTGAAAAGAATCTGCAGAATTCCCTAATAACTTCATCTCCGAAGAGAGACATACCGTAGTTATCGTAACAAAATGTCGAACCCTATTATTTTATCTTTTCTATACAAACGCAACGTGCTGGGGAAGTAATTTACGACCATAATTAAAAGTAGGGATAACCTAATTACACCAGCAAGCTGAAAGGGACTGTATTTTAAACACGGCACACATGTTCATTTAGGGAAAGGATATTCGTACATCCTCTTTTCCTTTCTCCGTCATTGTATTTCTTTTCCTATTAATAATGAGCGCAGTAAGCGTAAAATCATAAGACATTTAGATTAGCTTCCGTTTCTCTTTCATCATTTTTGGCTTCGTAATGTATATTGAATGAGCACCAAGTTAATTAA
This sequence comes from Uloborus diversus, assembly GCF_026930045.1. NCBI lineage: Eukaryota > Metazoa > Arthropoda > Arachnida > Araneae > Uloboridae > Uloborus > Uloborus diversus. The sequence goes on along the minus strand of NC_072736.1, from coordinate 152,637,279 downwards.
TTTCCCAGAAAATGGTACAATCAAATTGGAGTTTAAGAAATAATTCTTCGTTATTATTGGTGTTTTTATTAATAATTAATCTTCTTTGAGTCTGTTTCATGAAAATGAATTGATTAATATAGTTAGCATTAATAAGCATTTTATGACATCAAAATTGGTTTAAATACGTAATTATTTTTTATCGTGTTTAATTCTGGAAATTGTAAAAACAGATTAATCAATTATTCAATTGTGTGGTTTATCTCTTTGGTTCAAGTTGTTTTGTTTATCTTAAAGTTACTAACCAAATGTAAAGTCTCTAAATATATGAAAGTTACTTATTTTTAGAGGAGTTTCATTGTAAATCCCGTAAAATAACTCAAATAAATACGAGTTTTCAGGTCCGAAGAGAAGTTTCCAAGTTCCAGGAATCATCCATCGCCCTGTTCTGGAGAAGCTGGCTAACGTAGGGGGGAACTAATTTCTCAACTTGGTGTCCTGAAGGAGGCCCCTTCGAATACTTAGTATTCAAAATTAAAACCCCATTGGATCTTAAAATATTATTTCCCGCGCAGATAAGTATAAATCTTCCATTAATTAGACTGCCGGGAATCCTTACCTCAAACAAGAATGAAATTATCTGCAAGGAGCTTTTATCGTAAGGAATGTCAGGATATTAAACAACTGTTTCTGAAAGATTATTTATTTCAATTAATATACAAGGTGGTTATAAAATAACGTGAGGTATTCAGAGCATTCTAGCGATTGAAGTATTGGAGGAAACATTGCCAATTTTCATGAGCACACACAGTAGTAGATCATGGGATTTCGATTTCTGAAATAAAAAGAAATTAGTACGAAAATTCGCCAGCAGGGGAAATTTTGGCGTTGAAAAGGTGTATTACTGTGAATATTAAAGGATTGAATGCTAACTGATAAAATATGCATTAATTTTATTCACAAAATATGATTTTTATTGACAGATGAGGTTCAATTTGACCAACTTCTAGATTTTCCAGGTACTGCATACAATGCACAATATTTTCCACACATCTAGGTTGGGGTGGGAGGGGGGATTAATTTCGCCTACCTGTAACATTTTTCTAGTTTTCAAAGTTGAGAAATCGGGAACATGTCGTAGATACACAACACCGTTAAGAAATCCCCATGGCCAAACGTCACAAGGCGAAAGATTGGGCAATCACTGGCCATACCGTAGGAAATGCATGACTAATAAAACTGCTATCAAAGAAATGTGGCCGCCATACGCTCAGTACCAAAAGTCCAGTACGGTGTGGTGTACCATCTTGCATAATATTATTCAGAAAGAAATCCTTGCTGCTGCGCCGAAATTTCTTCCTGACGACTTTTGATAAAATTATTCTCTTGTTACAAATTGAAATTTCTTGTTGGTTTTATTGAACGTAATTTGCAAGCAATAATCATTTGTAGTAAAAACCTTGATGTATATGCTGCATTTTTGGCATTTAATTCTTCAGTATTCGCTAGTAGTACACTTATTCAGCGCCAAAATTGCCCCTGGTGGTGACTTTTGGTACTATTTTTATTGTAGATATCAAAATCTCATGATCTGTTATGTCTGCCTATGAAATTCGGCAATGTTTCGACCAATACTTCACTTGCTAAAGGACTCTGAACACCTCACGTAATTTTATAACACCACCCTGCATTAAAAAAAAATCCCTGCGTTCGAAAAAAAAAAGGGGGATGTGTGCTGACTTCATTTTACTCCAATTTAATGTCATTTCCCTAATGCTGGCAATTTTAATGTCATTCAATCATAGACTAATAATAAGAGTAGACCGAGCTTTCTCGTTCTTGCTGATGAAGAAAATTGGTTCATAGATGTATCATGTGACTAGTGGAAGGGCTTGGCGAAGACTTTGGCAGCATGGTTGCTAGATGGCAACATTATCTATAGTTTGGCACTCGACATATATTTTAAGACAATGTGTTTTCATTAAAAAAAACTTCCAGGTGCAGAGATTGAACTGTTTTTCTTTTAGTTATGCATTATTTTGACATTAGTAATAGTTTTTGATCAGTTTTTGGTAACTTTTATTTCATCTGGAGCTGTCAGCGTTGGAGTGAACGAAATGGCGTAAACGTTTTGCGATAACGCAAAAATGTACTAATCGGTATCTTAAATTGAAACTGTAGGTAATAATCGTACCGTTTGCTGATTCTTCTTGGTCGCTTGCATCTTTTATTGCTTAGAGAGTTATTGAAATTGACTAAAGAAAATGCACAATACTATCTAAACGAAAAACTCACTATATTAACAAAATATTTACAACTTAGAATAACAAATTTACAAATCGGACTCCATAAAAGATCATTCTTCCATGTTCCATAAATTCTATTTATTTTATTTCGCGCTGGCGTTGATCGTCTGCTACGATTAACGCCCGCTGTTGCTAGGATATCCACGAGTCACATGGTTTGGTCTATGAGCAGCAAAAGGGTTGCCATAGCTCGGTCTACTCTTATTATTAGTCTATGCATTCAATAGTTTACTCTCTAAATATCACCAACAGTGGCCAAATTGAAGCAAATGTAAAAAAAAAAAAAAGTCGCCAAATTTGTCACCAAGCTGGAGACAAAACTTGGCGACCAAAATACTGGCAATATATTGTTAAGTGTCCGACAAATTATAACATCACCTGAGTTTACATCGAAATTAACAATGATTTCCCCCCAATAAGGGGCAAAAAGCCCCTTTAAAAACACCCGAATGCACAACTAGACGCCACTAGGATTCTACCTCCCAAATTTCAACTTTCTGGGACATTCCGTTCTTGAATTATGCAACATACATACGCACATACAGACGTCACGAGAAAACTCGTTGTAATTAACTAAGAAATCGTTAAAATGGTTATTTCGCGTGTCTATACGTTCTTAGGCACTTATCCACGTGTGGTCGAGTCGAAAACAAAACTCAACATTCATTCGAGGGTGAGCAAAATAGAAATTAAGGTCGATTTTTGAGGGAAATTTTTTTCACGAATACAATACTTCCTTTTTTGTAAAAGGAAGTAATAAAAAAACAGGATATCGTCACCTCAGAGCAAGCAGTAAGACATCTAATCCCAGGAATAACATTGAAGATACTTGTATCCTACTGTTTCTCTGAGTTGACGATATGTTAAATGCAATTTCGCAGGTAATAATTTCAAAAGTGATGAAAGTGATGTTAAAACAAGTGAACAAATACTTGACTTGGAACGGTTCAGGTTGATGCTTGATAGCTCAACACAAATGAGGCCGTGAGAAGCAAAAGAATGTAAGTGGAAAAATTAAAAATTTGGAGATAACCAGTACACATGGTAGGTGAATATCTCCTCTGTCTTGGGGCAAGAGATGGTACTAGTAGCCCTGGTAGTTGCTGCTATACAGCTTGATTTATAAAAAAAAATCAATGAAAACCTACCTAGGAGCTCATCTTTAAACGCGTTTTACTCGAAACTTGAAAATGTCCACTTGCATCTCTTTGCTTCTCACTGCCGCAAATGTAATTAGTTGTGATGTAATGAATTTTATATCAAAGTCTACTGAATTGATAATCCAGAGACATCTGACAGAAACTGCGTGTCGAGAAAAATAACACACAAAGAACTGTGGCTGCAAAATTTAAATAATATATCCTCATATACATAACACCAAATTCACTGATCGTGTAACGCTCTAATGCCCCCAACAACGAAACTCGCGCCACAGCATGATAGATTGATAATATTTTTGTGTAATGTTTTACATGGCAGAGTGCTTTATTTTGACAAGGCTGAACTAGATCCGGTAACTAAACTGTTTTACTGGTAAAACTCTAATTTAAGGAGAATGTAGAAACGAAAAAGCGGTCAACACTGAACGCTATCTACTGGAGTTTACGCGTTAATCCACTGGAGTTAGGGACAGTGGCGGATCCAACCGATTGCTTTGGGAGGGGCCATCCGAAATTTTTGAACAAACTCCCCAGGGCCGAATTTATCTCCATGCCGTCCCTAGGCAAATTTGAAATCTGCCGCCCCCTCCCCCCCCCCCCTCTAAAAAAAGCAAAATATCCTGGACTCAAAAAAACGTAAAAAAGTGTTCCCCACATTCAAACTATCAAACTTATGAACAAATGATGGCGTTTCACATTCTAAGGCGCCCCGATGAAATGATCACAGTGATCTCCCGAAAAAATTTTTATTCGGCAAATTTTGATGACGATTCGGTAAATACCATGATTAAAAAACATTTGACTTTCATAAGATGTGTGAAAGTAATACTTAATAAATTACAAAAAAAAAAAAAAATGTCTCTGTGGAAAATGAAAGAATGCTAATATTCTACTTTCAAAAACAACAAATTTATTTAAAAAATGTGTCGTTAAAGCAAAATTTGCCGCCCCTAAAAATTTTGCCGCCCTAGGCAGCTGCCTATTCTGCCTATTGGGAAATTGGGCCCTGATACCTAACCAGAAATTTTATTAAAATGAAGCTTTAAAAACTCAATTTTCGGGGTATCGAGACATTAGGTGGGGGGTGTATTTAGGAATCTCCCTCGAAAATGTTTCAAAATTTAAATTTCCGAGTAATTTTTGAAAATTAGGAAACTAAAAACGCATTTTGTCTATTTTTGATGATGTATGGAGAAAGGTTTCGGGCGCTGGCCCCAAAATACTTTTTGAAAATAAAGCTTTGAAACCAAAATATTCTGTCATTATACATTGAGAAGTTAGAAGAGGAGTGGTGCTCTTCTAGCTCTTCAGGTGTCCAGCCTAAAAATGCACCTTTAGGTAATGTTTGCTTACATTAAAGGAAGAGTGAAGGTACTCAGAATCCTTCCTTCCTGGAAATATTTTGCCTTTGAGGCTCTGAAAATTCGATTTTTAACTATATTTATACATATTTTAGAAAGGGATGGAAGATTCGCAAACTCCTCCAAAAAACCTCGTTTTAAAGCTATCATCGCGATATAAACTAGGGAGGGAGGGGATCTTATCAAAACTCGTTTGTATTTGAAGTCCCAAAAAAAATCATTTAAGTTGCTTTTAAGCAAGTTAAGTGATAAGGGCTGGATAAACTAGTTTCCGTTGACATTTTTTCCAAATAAAAGACTTAAAATGCAATTTTTTGCTACAGATCAAGGCATTTGTGAAAGGGATGGGAAAAAGGGGATTCTCCTTCTATTTTCGAAATTAAAGCCATAAAAACAAAAATTTAGGCTTTCTTTGGTCTTGTGAACAATAGGTATACTCTGAGAACCGCAGCATTTAGAGATCGTCCAAGTGTCTGTATTTGGAATCAAAAGAAATGATGTAAAAGATGGAGAAAAATTTTGGAAATAAAAGTTTTTTTTTTTGCGGATAGGGATATAATTTATCTCCCAATTAAGGCCTATACTTATTTTTCAATAAAATACATGTGTTAAATTTTGTTATCTTCTCATAATATTTTCTTCTTTTTTTTCCTTAAAAAAATTTCTACAATCATAAGGCTTTGGGAGGGGCCATGGCCCCCCTCTAGATCCGCCCCTGGTTAGGGATAAAATTTCAACTATCAAAATATCACAAAGCCGGCAATTACTTCTTTTAAATGCAGAAGCAATTTTAACCCGTCAAACCTTGAAGGAAGATTTTCTAATAAGGGAAAAGGGCGCACATGTGAACAATTTATTAAATTTCTTTATTTTTCAAAAACCATTAGCAATTTCTCAACGCAAAAGTGACCCCGAGATTGAGTAAACTTTTCTTTGTGTCATGGATTTTTTGGGGATTTTTAAAAAAAATATTTCTTTACTTTATCGTATTTTTTAAAAACATCTGCAGTTGTTCGCATGTGCCCTTAGAGGGGGGGCACATGTGAACAGGCCTGAGGCACATATGAACACGCGTAAAAGTGCAAGAGAAGCATCATATTTAAAAGGAAAATTCTTCAATGTGAAACATATACCTAAATAACAAATACGTTGAAGGGTTTGTAACCTATACTGCGTCAGTTTGAATTGTACAGTAATTTTTCTACTAAGAATATATTTTTTCCCAAACATATAACGGCTCACTGTCAAACTCTAAAGTCTCGTAGCCTGTTCTGATCACGGAATAGACTAGAAAAAAACGTATATGACTACGTAATATAAAGAATTTTTTTATTATGTGAGGATTGTTCTATAAGTATTTTGCTATTAAGCTTCATACATTGTTTGATAATGTATTTTAAAATGATTCTGAACTACAGTTTAAATACTTTGTGTCTTTTTATTTCCTGTAATTATTATATAACACTAAATTATTGATCAACTATTTAGTAACAAAAAAATTTTAAAAATAAAATAATAAACATAAATATATAATTATTTAGTAATATTAATAGCAATTAACAATACATTCAAAAACTAATTATAGGAAAATAATAATTATTTCCTATACACAAATATTTACACATTTTTTAACACTTTTACTAATAATAATATTACGGAGAGCGGCTATGGGAACTGGGCGGTCATTCCAAGCTCGTCAGCTTGCGAGATCGAGATTTTCGCTCACGTGATCGGTTGTGACGTAGAAATGTCGCAAAGTAGTATTTTAATCTACTCGAACCTATCCGCAAGCTAAGTTCGAGTAGATTAGAATACTACTTTGCGACATTTCTACATCACAACCGATCACGTGAGCGAGAATCTCGATCTCGCAAGCTGACGAGCTTGGAATGACCGCCCTGTTCACTTGTGCCCCTAGATGTTGCGTTCACAAGTGCCCCAATCGTCTACTTTAGAGCGAGAAGAATTTTTAATTTAATAAAAAAAATTAAACATTGTCATAAATTTATTTGAATATTCATACAATGGTTCATAATATTTAGATTGAGGTTAGCAGTTAGGTTTTAAAATGTTATCACGTGAAGAAGACAGTGATAAAAATGTTTTCAACACCTGCTAAAACAAAGAAGTGGCCACCACAAAACATGAAATGCCTCATTGCTCTAAATGTTTGTCCAAGAAATACAACTGGTACTGTCCTTATTTGAGAATGTTTTCAGATTTTTTGCTTGAAGTGATCTTAGTAAAACATACCATGTTCACATGAGCCCCCTTTCCCCCTATAAATGAGACTCTAAGAAGCAAGGGATGTAAGTGCAAAATCAAAAATTGAGAGATAAGCAGTAAAATTATAAAATTAGTAGGTAAGCCTTTCGTCTGTCTTGGGGCAAGAGATAGTACTAGTAGCCCTGGTAGGCGCTGCTCTACAGCATCATTTCAAAAAAAAAAAAACAAGGAAAGCCAACCCAGGACGTTATTTTTAAAAGCGTTTTGCTCAAAACTTGAAAGTGTCCACTTACATCCCTTTGCTTCTAACTACCTCATATATATCCCTTGATCTTGGAACGAATACTTTGTCTTAGCAAAATATCTTACGTAGTTCAATAACTGTAGTTAACTAAATTACTCCAAATAGTACTAGCAAGTATTTTTGACAAATTAACATTCAAGCTCAAAAACCGGCCTTCTTAAGGCAAGATTCATTTATTTCTGAAATATCTTATCCCCAAAACGATAAAGTGATACTTTTAACTAAAACGCAACTTCGGAGATTCACGCTCTTGTAAGTATTTCGCGATAAATTCGCTAGAGTTTATAAAGTATTTCTATATAAATTCAATATATAGTTAGCGACTAGATTCAATAAAACGTACATATTTTATTACGTGCATATAGAACAGATATACATTAAATACGAAATCCGAGAAGATATTTTACCTCATATAACAGCTATACCATATAAATTCTCTCGCAATAAATTCCAAAGTTTGACACTAAATCAACTGAATTTGACGCATGAGGAATGGCAGATCTCGGACACAGAGATTACATTTTAAATTATCTCATGTACTGGGAATAATTTTGAAAAGGGATTAGATGGCAACGTAACAAATTCGAATTTCGGATTTTGATTTGAAATAATGAAACTAATCTTCGTGGCTGCAAGTAAGTTTTATAACATTATTTATTCTTGTCAAAGCTATGAAATTTATGCAAGTTTAATCTATCACTATGAGTGTCACTTGTAACTGATTTCTTCTTATTTTAAGCACTAATATTAGTTGTTAGATAATTAGAAAAGGACACATTTTATAATTGCATAGGATGTATTTAGTTGGTGAACGTTTAGCGAGAGAAAAAAAATATAATAAGCAGCTTTTGATATATAATAGTGCAGATGCATTTTCCGAACACCCTACATAAAATTCTGGATGGCAAGCGCTGAAATCTGACTTTTAAAACTGCAGAGAAAGTTGGTAATGAGAGGAAAAAATGAATATATCGTCAGGCTTACACAAAAAAATTCATATACTAACAGAAAAATAACGAGCCAGAACATATGGGAAATTAAAATATTTTTGAATCTTTATATAGATATTAATAGGGGAAAAAACCGAAATAGAGAGAAAATTTCAAAGCAAGAATTGTTTTTATCATAGTTACATGCTTTGTTTATTGATGCAAAGTTTAAACTTTTTTTAGAAATGAACTTCTGATTGTTTGACTTCAAACTTGCAGCAATAATTCGTAATACTGATTGAATTGATTGATTGTTTTCGATTTGCTTCAGTGAACAAATCAAGGAGCCCTACGGATCAGCTTGGCGGGCCACATCTGGTCCAGGTTCTGTATGTTGGTCACAACTGTTTTAGAGCATAAGTAATATTTTGCAATTTATTAATTTGATTAAAGTGAAAAACCAACGTATTTAAGGCACAATTTTTTGAAGAAAATACAGCATATAGCTATTTCAAGGCTACAATGGAGTCTCTTCAACAGTGAAAAAAGCTCACCAACAACACCGAAAGTTGCGAGAGAACTTTCTACACTTTCGGTTGTAGTTGGTGAGCTTTTTGCACTGATGAAGAGGCTCCATTTTAGCCTTGAAATAGCTATATGCCGTATTTTCTTCAAAATTTGTGCCTTAATTACGTTGGTTTTTTACTTTAATCATACTGCAGATATAACTACAAGCTTATATGATAATTTTTCATTTAATTTATTAATTTGCTCAAAATTTGAGGGTTTTTTTTGTTTTGTTTTGTTTCTTGTTTACTCATGTGCACCATTGATGGAGGGTGTACGACAATTTTACATGCGTAGCTTTGTGAGCTATTCAACACCACTACAAACCTGAGAAGTGAGAGCATGAAGCTTTATGCGGCCACTTCCCACCTATTATTGTAACAAAGTCACGTTTCGTTATCGCTTCCGAATTCTTCGCAAAAGCAATCTGTCTGATTAGAAGTAAATTTTCTGGATGCGTATTGCTAATCATTATGTGTACACCAAATGCCACACATGGCATTTGGGTAATTGCACCCAAAACTTGGATAGAACAGTTAAGCATGACAATTTCACATACGTAGTTCTTTGAGTTATTCAATACCACTACATGCTTGAGAAATGAGTGACCACTGCATGAGACTTCATGCGACCGTTTTTGACATATTGAGGTAGCAAAACCATGTTGCGTTATCTCTCCCAGAGTCTCCGAAAGAGCAACCTGTCTGATTATAAGTAAATTTTTTTGATGCGTATTGCAAATCATTATTTGTACACCAAATGCCACATACGGCATCAATTGCCGAGCTGAATCGCACTTATGTTTGAGGAAATAATCTATATTGAAAAATAATTCCCACACAAAAAGTTTGACATTAATACGACCAGTATTCAACGAGATCTGAAACGCAGCGTTTAGTGACTTATACCGTTTTACACTCAACGTCAATAACTACTTTTAGGGGGAGATACAGCGGCTAAAAAGGGTTTAAAATTATATATGTGCCTAAATTCTGAGTTTTTAAACTGTACGAGCTTTTGTAGTTTGTTGTTGCGTATTATGTCATAGCATCTGTATTCATTTTTGAATAAAAATGACAAAAAAAAAAAAAAAAAAACTGCTTTTTTACTTCAAAAACCTTCCATTCTTCTGAAAGAGCGATACGTTCCAATCTCTCATTTTGAGTAATCATGGTAAAGTTTGAACTCTAATTTCTTCTTGAGTTTTGATCGCACAAATGTGAAGTTTTTCGTGTTAGTAATACTTTTCAAAGGAGATTATTTCCTTAAATATAAGTTAGGGGACTTAGGGTCTGCATAAAAAGTTTAATTTTCTTTTTTTTTATTTAAAAACCCCGCATCTGATTTTAAACATTTTTTTTTACAATCGGAAGTATGCACCCAGGAATAATGGTTGCCAAAATAGAGGTCTTTGTAACGGGAACACCCTGTTTACTTTTAATCAAAATGCATTGTTTAGACCTCATTTCGATTAATATTTCTTAAGTGTCAGCATTTTAAATCTACATAGTCCGTTTTTCTTTCAATTTAACATTTTCTTTGCTTAATTATACATTTAGTAATACAATGGTTAACATTTTTTCAATTAGTCATTGCAGCGTGCATTAATTTTTTTTTTTACACAAATGAAAATTAACAAATGTAATAAGATCTCTCTGGAGTGGAATGAGTTCATTTAATTTGACGGTAAGGCACATTATAAAAGTTTAAAAAAGCAATTTAATAGTGATTGTGACAGCCTGTAAAAATCTTAGCATTGATTTTAAAATTAGCATAATATGTAAAATCTGCATGACAGCTTCCTTTTTATATCTACCTACGCAATTAAGAATTACTAATAACAGTTTATTATTAGTGCAAGGAGGTGATTAAATGGCAATATGATGGTGACATTTTGTGATCAGGTGCAACTTTTTCACTCCAAAAAATAAATAAATAAATAAAGTACTATGGAAAAAAATGTTAGGTATATAAGTTAAGGTTTGAGCATTGTCAATAGTCTCTTTCATAAAATCAATTCAAGTGAAATAATTCCTCATTTTTGCTCATAATTGAATAGCAGTGATCTTGGAACTGAATAGAGAAGTGTTTTGATTTTTAGTTAAAATAAATGTGCACTTTTATGAAAATAAGTTGAATGTACAGTGAGTGGCCAAATTATTAGGGACACTACTCAAATTCTCGTATTTTCAAGTTTACACTCATTTTCTGAAGAGACAAACCACGAACTACATTTTTTAAAAATTCTGCATAGCAGCTGGTATTATTATTATTGTTTTGTAGAAGTGGCAACACTACCTGATTGTGTCATTTTACAAATATTTGAGGTTATTCATGTTTTAGTCTCCAGTGAGAAAAAACAGCTGGTGTCGTGAGGTTATATTAAGTCTTCTGGATATGTTTCTTCGAAAGTTTTGGTGTCTGCTATAGTTAATACATAAGTAACACTTATTAGTAAAGTAATGTTGCTACATTTTGCGATTAAATTTAAATATTTAATTTAGATTATTGTTTGATATTGTCATAACTGTTTTTTTTTTTTTTTAAGAATGGGCAAGGTTTTAGACACGTCCCCTAGAAAATGTAGGGAAATAAAAGCATTGCTACTCCCCTCTTTACATTTCTAGACAGCTATTGCAAATTTAACAGGCATGTCCAAGTGAGCAGTTGCACGAATCAAAAGCTTAAAATTGACCAAAACAAGCCACTGAAAGCAGATCGCGTTAACATGTGTGACAAAAAACAAACCACTGCTCCTTGTACCTGCCGTAGAATCAGGGATATGTGTTTTTTCGGATATTTTACTCTCTAAAAAACATTTTTGATGTAATAGACGCCCTAGGTGGCGTCGCACGCCGCCTGAAGAACACTGGTAAAAGACACTTTTCTCGATCAAAATGCTAAGTGGAGTCTTACACGATCCCAGTCCTCAACAGTCAGTTTCTTGATTGTGTTGCCCACTACTGTCTGATCTCGAAAGCCGCAACTAGCACCGTTGAACGGTTCTATTTTAAAAAGGGGTGACAGTTTGTTGAAGAGAATGCACCATGGAAGCATTTCTGCTAAAAAAAAAAAAAAAAAAAAAAAAGCCTCAACTCGAACCAACATTTCTAATAAACGAATCCAACGGAAAACAAAAAAAAAAAAAAAAAAAAAAAAAAACCCCTCACATTCGTTATCTTTCTTATCAATATCTCCCCTATTTTGATAAAATCAGAAGCGACCTGACGCATGCGCAAATTTGAGGAAGGTTGCGGTTTAAAATGTCAAACAGTATATACGCTTTTTCTCAGCTTCGGTGTGGCGTGTTTTTTTTCTTTTTTTTTTTTTAAATCTTCGACCCATCACATCCGGACAGTCCTGGCCGAGACTTGCCCTGTTCATTTATAAGTAAAACCGACTACCCTTCTTTTGAGATTTTCGAGGAATATTTCACTATCAGCAGCAATTCAGAATTAAGAAAAAAAAAGGTTCGTGCTTTATTTCTTCAAAAAGTGAGCATAAACTTGAAAATAAGAGAATTTGAGAAGTTTTACAACAAATGTGGCCACCCATTGTATTTTAAACATTGCATGTGTTTTGTAATATTGTAATGTTTCGGTGTGAAAGGAAGATATTGTTTTTTATTTCATTTATTTATTAATTTTTTAACTGCAATGTGTGCGTTCAACTTTTTTGATTTGCACAAAGCAGATAATTAAAACAAATGAATAAAATATAATAAATTTATTAAATAAACATAATGTTTATATGTTATTGCGTGAAGGGAACTATTTCGGTATCATTTTCTTCTCTGTTTACGAACCAATTTCCTTCAATCACTTTTTTTATTTTTTATTTTGTTGCTACTGCCCAGTTTTACTGTTATCAATAAAAAATCTCGAAAACAGACGCAATAAAGGAGGCATTAATTAAAAACGTATTTTTCGCCCTAAATGGCTTTTTCTGCGCAAAAGTATCGTTAAATTTGGCCGATTTTGATACGTTTAGAAAATACTTTAAAACAATCCTCAATTATTTTTTTTCAGAAAGCGTCAAAAGTCTAATATCCTACATTTGGTTCGATGTCGGTATATGGGAAAATTGGCTCTTTTAGCTCTGGACGAAATTGCTTGTTATTGAGGCTTTGCAGCTGCATTTGAAATATTTCACTTTTGAATATGTTTTCATGACTTCAATATTTCATTTCAATATTCAATATTGTTTACATAGCGATACGATTGACTGTGACGTTGTCACAAGAACTGCTACTAAGAAAAGATTTCTTTTCTTTTCTTTTTTTTTACTTACAAGAGCAAATATAACCTTTTCCTGGAAAAATATTCCATTTCAGTTTCAAAGAACACAGTTCCCAGTAAGACCTGTGTTTTCTATAACCATCAAGAAATCACAAAGTCGAACTTTTCTTGGAAATATCTATTTGCATACGGTTACCACAATGCATTTGGGCTTTGAATATAAAATCTCATCTATGCCTAGAATTTGACGACAGCGCCAAGTTTCCGATTATCGAAAAATCACTTTTCATTCATTTATTTTGAAAATAACATACAAAAGTAAAATTAGAATAAATGTTTAGTGTTTTGTATTGTAAGTACATATGAGGCAGTGAGAGGCAAAGGGATGTAAGTGGACATTTTCAAGTTTTGAGTAAAACGCGTTTAAAGATAACATCCTAGGTAGTCTTTCATTGAAATTTTTTTCTAAATCAGGCTGTATAGCAGCAACTACCAGGGCTACTTGTACCATCTCTCGCCCCAAGACAGAGGGAAGGTTCACCTACCATGTGTACTGGTTATCTCCAAATTTTTAATTTTGCCACTTACATCCCTTTGCTTCTCACTGCCTCATATGAAGATGTATGTTCCTAAATGTGCAATGAAAGAATATAAAAGAGTAGTAGAAATAAAAATGTACTGCCTCATATGAAGATGTATGTTCCCAAATGTGCAATGAAAGAATATAAAAGAGTAGTAGAAATAAAAATGTTTTACGCCGATAAATTTATATAAGTTTTCCTCAAATTTTCAGTTATGGTTATAGTCAAATTTTGATCACTGGTTGAACAATAGCAACAAAATCAATTAACCAACATTTTGAAGCACAAATATATTTGTCAAATGGTAAGTTTGGTAATTCATTTACGGTTCAAGAAAGCATTTCAACTAGAGGTGGGCAATGTAGTTCTTTTTAATGATCCGTTTATTCTTTTGATCCATTCATTCAACTCGTTCATTTGAACGACTTCGTTCATTAAAAAAGTTACAAGCAATCTCTCTGCACGACATACTTACGTACATTCAAAATGTTTCGTTAGATTAGCAATAATATTTTAAGGAAAAATAACTAAAGTCATCTAAAAATAGGAAACTATGGCTATGAAAAATGAATTTAAAAAAACTTTATTTTTGTTTCGATGTATAAAGCAATTAAAGTTCCTTTTGTAAGATATTTCTCAGTTGCCGAATGGTAAGATATTGTTTCCATTCCAAAAATCACAGGTTCCATTTTAGCACGTCACAAAATTAAGTTATTAAATTTTACTACTCGTATATATAAAAATAAACTGTTTGTTACGGTGTAAAATTTGCAAAATTGAAGTGAAATAGTGCACTAATTCTAAACAGAAATATTATATCTCCAAGCGTAGTATGGTCACAGGTGAAAAAAAAAATAAAAAAATATTTTTAATCTGTACTTTAGGTTGCATTTAAAAAAAAAATAAATCACGAAATAAATAACAGAGAAAACTACAAAAAAGAAAAAGAAAGAGGCTACAATATTAAACACGAGAATAAAGAAATGTTCATTAAAACTATGTAGGATAGACCAGGACACGTTTACGCAGTGCCTTTTTTTCAAAACGAATTATAACTGGAGACAAGCGCGCCCTTATAGGGGGGCAAGGGAGGGGGCTTGAGCCCCCCCCCCCCTTTGAAATTAGAACTTCCTTGCTTTTAGTACTTTTTGCTTCGCAAAATTGTAAAAACATTTCTTCTCCAGTCATTAATGAATAAGTTATTAAATATGTCAAATTTTATGGACTCTAATCTGCCCTGAAATCGGTTTCCACGGGGAAAATACACAGCTAAACCACGGGGGAAATATTTGAGCCCCCCCCCCCCCTTTCAACTTTGCATATGGGCACCCATGACTGGAGAAGCTAACAGATTGATGCTGCTCCCTAGCAAATATCCTCGCAAGTTTTTGAGAATCAGTCGAACTTCGGTCTAGCATGCAGAAAGAATAATCTGTTTTTTACCAAGTCGAGTAAATTTTGAGTTATGGAGCTTAATGTGAATAAATAATACTTAGTTAAGAAAGAACAAATATATAAAAATTAGCAGAATTTTATTCTTTTTTGAGAATTGTATTTGGATGAACCAAAATGTTATTTCTTTTTTTTTTCTTTTTCTTTTGCACGTTAAAAATAAATCCTAACTTGGCGACGGGGCAAGTTTACGCGTTGACTTCTGAGCACCTTTACGCACGTTCATACTGTGTCTTACTTCTGAACGTACCCTGAAACTTTTTTCGTTCCGAATTGTCTCAAAACAGTTTATTATTTTCAGGCTATTTAGTTTTGAAAATCACCATTTAATTTTTAATTGAGTTACAAATTCGTATCTTATAGCTTACAATCATGTAGTGATTGTCTTCATGCCCGTTCCAGCTTTTACTTTATACACTATTCAGTCTGTAATAAATTTGATTTATTTTAACGATGGTAAGACATTATGTTCAAAACAGGGTTGGCCGGATTGGACCCAATTGGGTTGGACCCAATGGGTTTTTTTGAAAAAACCCATTTAAAAAACTCATTATTTAGCCCACTTTTGGGTTTTTTTAAATTTGCTGAGAAGTTTTTAGAAAAAATTGATTAATTTAAATACTTTCACAATTTAAACTTATTTTTTATTTGTTCTTTACCACAGACAATGGATATAAAAAATGAATTTTGAACTTAAATAGTATTTCTTAACTCTTGACGGCATTAAAAAAATACTTCAAAGATTTTAAATAAATATATTTAACTTCTTTCTTTAACTGGTCAATAAATAACTCAAACTATTTTGACTAAGTCCTGTCACGTCTGATTTTCTCAATATTTGTTGATTGTACAGAGGAAACTACTCTAGCTAAGAGGCTTTCATGTGAATTATTTTCTGCAAACCAACACGTCACAAATCTCAAATAAACAAGGTATATTTTTTAGAAATTAAAAGGTTTCTCAAACAACCAGACAGAAAACAGAATAGGATGTATAGTATTTTCATTATCTTACGAAAAAGATTAATATTTCTTACTCTGTACACAGAAATAGAAAAACAGACAACATAAAGTTCAAAGAAATGTCTTGATTAAGCTGGAATCAGTAAAAAGAGATTTTTTAACTACCTGAGGTTCTACAGTAGTTTTGCATAACCAAATGAAATATAATAAAGTAACATGCAAAAAAAATGTAGTAATAAAAAACGAACAATAGATTTTATCACTCGAGAAGTAACTTTGCCTTAACTGTTGGTAATCATGGACACTAAAAAATCTGAAACTTCACCATTCTTGGGTTTTGTCGTCTTTTATACTTTTCTTCAGAAAACGCTGAATTTTAACTAGTTTTCCAGCTTTCTTTACCCAAAGACAATTTTTGGGCTTTGTCCATATACTTACGCTACAATATGTTACAAGTACCCCACATTTTCCCTAAAAAAAGACAAAAAAAAACCACATTTCTTTTAAAAAAACCAACTTTAGTTGGGTTTTTTTGGGTTTTATTTAAAAAAACCCAAAAAACCCTGGGTCCATGGGCTTTTTTTAAAAAAAAACCCTGTTTTTGCCAACCCTGGTTCAAAACCCTAACAGAGCCACGTTATGTGCCAAAATAAATATGCGTAAACGTGCCCCGTGTCCGGGGCAAGTTTAATAAGCAACCGACTTAGACTCAAAAATAATTTTTTTAACGGTTAAAAACCCAAACTGAGTAACAATTGAATATATCAATTTTGACTCAATTAACTGCTTTATAACGCCGCACTGTCTAAAATTTCCTAAGTTAGAACATAAAATTTAGAAAATTCATTGAAAAAAATATGCGTTAACGTGCCCCCTACCTTAAATCACATAAACTCAACAAAAGTAATATAATCATAAGACGCCTGCGTTTTACATAAAAACTGGCTTAAGGTGTGGAAACTGCCCTTTTTCGACCATAAAACAAACATCTAACAACCATGACACTACCCAAAAGAAAGAGGTGCGGTCCTTCAAACATTTTTTAAAGCTACATTACTGTCTTTAAATGGGGGAAAAATTAGACAGTAAAAACCCTTATTTAAAACCTCTGGATAGTGGAAATGGAATGTAAAATTAAGGGACGTGGAAGTCGCCAAGCAAGTTAAAAATGAAGTCAAATAAATATACATGATAGTTGATTAGGAGGGATGTTATAGAAGACAAAAGGATCACCAGGAAGAGTGATAAAAGGTACATTTGGAAATAATTTTTGCGACAGAAAGTGTGAGAAGTACCAAACAAGTTACACAAAACAATACTAATGGATACACGGGAAAATTGCAAATGAAGAACTGCAACGGTTAAAGAAAAATGATGAATAAAGCAGAAATTAAAAAGGTTCGAACTGAATATAGTGTGCTGCACGAGAAAAAGGAGATTTGAGATTGATTAATGAGTTAAAACTTTGAAGATGAATGTTTTTGAAAAAAAAAAAAAAAAATGCGATTTTATCACAAGTGCATCAATGCAAGGTTCCATGCTCACCGTTCAAAAGAACGATCGTCCATTTTAAGGATTCGTTCTTTTTGACCCGTTCGTTGATAAACGATCATCCCTAATTTCAACCAAACAGATGCAATGCGTGTTGTCCGGTAAGTTCAAGACTTTCGTAACTATCAGGGCATGTGGAGAAGTGGATAGCATTCCGCAGGGAACTTCAACTTACTTGCGTTAGCTGCTGCCATCTAGTGAAAAACCTAGAAAAATAATGCACACTAGTATATTATTATAATTTTTTTTCATTTTTTAATAAAGGAATTAATGTGACCGATTCTGTTTAAAACAAATTAAAATTTCTGGAAAATTCATTTTCTGATCTTATTCATTAATTTATTATATTTTAGAAAGGTCTGATAATATGTCACTCTGCAATAAAAATTAATAAATCGAACTCTTTAGATATTTTTAAGCGGGGACAAATAGCTTATTATCCTCTTTAATCCAAAGTTGATGTTGCTATGATTTTTTAGATTGCCATGATGACGAGAACAAGCTAACTCGCTGTTTAAATATTGATTAAAAAGACAAATTTTCGTTTGCGTTCAAGGGCGGGGCAAGAGGGGGCTCAAGCCCCCTCCCCTTTTAGAAATGAAAACTTCCTTGATTTTAGTACTTTTTCTTTGAAAAATGTAATAACATTTCTACTCCAGCCGTTAATGAATAAGTTATTAAAAATGTCAGATATTAAAAACTCTAATCTGCACTGAAATCAGTTTCCATGGGGAAAATATCCTGCTAAACCATAGGGAAAGTATCAAAGCCCCCCCCCCCCTTGCAATTTGCGTATGGGCGCCCTTGTATTGCTTTCATTCATGGCTTCACTTTAGCAAATTTTATTTTTAGTATGGGGGGGAGGGGATATGGGGATGTAAAATTACATTTTTTTTCAGGAAAAATATCAAAATAGATCAATTAAAAAAGCAAAACCTTATCTAAGTAACAAAAGTTCCAGATTACAAATTCTTATCATTTAAGAGTTTTAAGAAATAAAAATACATAACGTTATGCACTATAAATCATCTTTCTGATAAGTGTATTGGTGGATATTGGCTGTAAAATCTTTAGCTTTATTACCGCATCCCAATCACCAATTCCATTTTTTATGGATATGCCTTGTGCAACCTTTTCTAGAAAATCACCAGTCAGAACTGTCGAGGGTAAATTTTTTGAACATTTCCATTCTATTCTATTAGAAGAAACAGGAAACTCAACGAGTGGGATCTCACCGCAATTCGTGATTGCGAAAATAAAAATTTGAGTTCAAGACTTCAAAAACGTCAAAGGAATAATGGATGCTGGATGTAATTTATCTTTTTTATGACTACTTTTATGCACCATGAAATTATAATTTGCTTTCGTATTCTTATGAAGGGATTGCTTAGTGTCTTTTAAAAGGTACGGTTGCGATGCATTTTTGTTTTCTTTTTCTTGCCATAAATTCTGGAATTCTGTGGAACAAATTCGTATTTTGGGTTCTCCCAGATTCTGTCAAAACGTACATTTTTGATTGCCAAATCAGTCATTTGCCAAGTTAGTTTGCGTACTTGCTCATTACATACAAAAATAAAAATTGAGAAAAAAAAAACCTTGCTGTTTTATTTTAGGTGTTAAATTAGTTTCCCTTTTTTTTATTTTACACAATTAAAAAAAAAAGAAAATAATTAAAACAGTAATAAAATTCTAACACCTACAATCATTTATTTGATTTGAAATTAAATTTTTCTCTAAAATAGAAATGCTTTAGTTAGTATGTTTATTAAAAGCTTGAAATGGATTCACTTAACTTTAAAGATCACAGATGGCGACACATGATTCCATTTCTCATGACTTTTCTCGGAGTTTTACCTTCGCAAAAGATAGATGGAAAGCGTATGAAAGAATCCAGATTGCGTCTTAAAAACATCGAAAAAAACAAAAACGAAACAAAACAAAAAAGTAAAAAACAAATGCGATAAATTAAAAATTGGAAAGTATGGTTTGAGATGGCCAAAACGTGTGCCCTGTATGTCCTACTCCCCCCTAGGGGCGTGCAAAGGGGAGGGGGGAGGGACACCTGTTGGCCCGGGCCCGACTCTGATGGGGGCCCGAGATTTTAAAAATCAGGGTGAATTATATGCAAAGACGCAAAAGTAAACATTAACGGAGGAGATCCTTACAAAGTCATTTGTGACGAGCCCCAAAATTTCTGTGAACGCCCTTGCTCCCCCCCCCCCAAAAAAAAATAAAGAAAATATATTAATTTGAATTTTTGCCATCTTGAATTCAAATTATGTTTTTCGCAATCACGAGCGTGTGTATGCGCGTGTGTGTTTGTGTAGACGCATTTGTGCGTGTGTTTGTGTAGGTGCATGTGTGTGGGTGCGTGTGTGTGTTTGTGTAGGTGCATGTGTGTGGGTGCGTGTGTGTGTGTGAGTGTATAAATGCATGTGTGTGAGTGAGTGTTGTGTACGCGCGTGTGCGTATAGGCGTTTGTGTGTGTGTGTGTGTAGGCGTTCGTGTGTGTGTGTATGTAGGCATGTGTGTTTGTGTCTGTGTGCAGGCATGAGTGTGTGTATGTGTAGGTGTGTGTGTGTAGTGGTGTGTGTGTGTGTAGGTGTATGTGTGTGCGTGTGTAGGTGTGTGTATGTATGCATGTGTGTATAGGATATGGATGCAACCTGGACACTGTTTTCGCAAGAGGAGCAGCATCGTGAGGCGGCCGGTCACGGTGATGCTGCAGAGGGTGCGACGGGAAAATAAAATCAGCGTAACATCAAAAACAGTCAAATGAGAACAATAAGCAATCGTGATTAGTCAAAAAAATTACTTTTGTACTTCAATTCAAACTAACTTATTTTTAAGTTAAATAAATACCTCTGTGCATGTAAATTTAAAAAAAAGAAATAACAATGCTAAAAAGCACAATTTTAAGAATGTGTTTCAGCGTTGCAGGGAACGCCTTTTCCAATGCAAAAGAAATGAGCTTTTGGATTAGAAGACATTTCAGTACCTCAGAGCCAGAGTGAAGTAATTACAAAAATTGTGATTTTCCGTTTGTTAGAAGGAACCATTGTTTGTAGAAACATATTATCCCGCATCGAGTCATGTGAACGTAATTCAAAAAAAAAAAAAAAAAATCCTTTTACATTTTTTTAAAACCAGGGTTCAAAAGTGCTCGTTCCATCCTTTTGCATTTGCCAGAAAAAAGTTTTCCCCCTCTCAGGTAAAATTATCATAATGTGACTTATGTCCATCATACTCTGAGGTACAGAATTAAGTTCTTTCATCCATACATTTTTTCTTTTCATCCATGAGCTCATATCCTTTGCTTAAAAAAAAAGTGTTCCTTGTCGCGCCGAAACATGTGTCTGCAGTAATCTGCAATTTGTGTTATTTGACGTTGGTATTTCTGATTAAACTTCTTTTCGTTTAAATGATCGCGGCAAGGATACTTCATTTACATACTTCCTTTTTTGTATTCAAACAACTTTTGTTCAATTGTGAACAGTGATTGTTATTATTATTACTTTCTTTTACAAAAAAAGGAAGTATTGTATTCGCGGAAAAATTTTCACTCAAAAATCGACCTTAATTTCCATTTTACTCACCCCCGAATGAATGTTAAGTTTTTTTTTTCGACTCGACCACACGAGGAAAAGTGCCTAAGAACGTATAGACACGCGAAATATCCATTTTGACGATTCCCGACTTAATTGCAACGAGTTTCCTCGTGACGTCTGTATGTACGTATGTATGTGCGTATGTGCCTATGTGCGGATGTGCGTATGTATGTTATAACTCAAGAACGGTACGTCTTAGAAAGTTGAAATTTGGTACGTAGACTCCTAGTGGGGTCTAGTTGTGCACCTCCCCTTTTAGTAGCATTCGGGTGTTTCTAAAGGGGTCTTTTGCCCCTCTTTGTAGGGAAATCATTGTTAATTTCGATATATACTCAAGTGATGATATAATTTGGCGGACACTTGGCGAAATATCGCTAGGCTTTTGGTCGCCAAGCTTTGTCCCCAAGTTGAGGACAAATTTTGCGATTTTTTTTTTAAAAAATCTGTTTCAATATGGCCTCTGGTGATATTTACAGAGCAAACTATTGAATCACATTAAAATTGCCAGTAATGGGGAAATGACATTAAATTGGAGTAAAAGGAAATCATGTGATGCACACATCATCTCGTTTTTTTTTTTTAATTTAACGCTTATTGGATCTTACTTAGGGATGAAAATAAATTCTTCAACATTTTTGGTTAAATTTTTGTACAGTTTTAAATAGAAGAAAAAAAATGAGGAACTTAATCTCAAGAACTTAGTTGGATCAGTTAATCAGAACGGTGAAGGTTTTCTTTTGTGAGGGTGCACATCAGAAACAGGACTTGGAAGTTGAAAATTTTTTGATGAAATAATGAATCATGCTGTTTATTTAAATATTTTAAAAAACAATTTTAAACTATTAGCCAAAAATTTGGTTATCGGAAACAATCGGCCTATATCGGCCAGATTTAAACCTAATGTAACATATTTAAAGATATGTGGAAGCTAGATTACGAAATAGTAGAGTAACGTTTGGAGTAAACAAATTGCAACAGAAATAGAGTTGGTGGGAAATGGTAGTTAACATGCTCCTAATAAACATACTAAAAATATACATCCTAACATGGGACTAATATGTTTTTTGGCCGCCATTTTGAAAAATCACAGAAAAAATTTTAAATTAAAAAAAATTCTTTTGTGGGATCAAATGATAGAAAATTTCCAGCTAAAAAGGAACATAATATGATATATTAAAAGAGAAGTGAACATATTAAAACTATTCTCCCGTTGTATCGCGAAAAATGCTATTTTTTAGCCGCCATCTTGAAAAGTCATGAAAAAAAAGAAAAAAAAAACGTCATGTGTGGTATCAAATGAAAGGAAATTTCAAGCTGAAAAGGAATATAGCATGAGATTTTTAAAGTAAAGTGAACATAGTAAAAATATACACCCGTGCTACCGCGAAAAAGTGGGGTTTTTTTTCGGGAGCCATTTTGAAAAATCATGAAACATTTCCAAAATTAAAAAAAAAAAAAAAATCATGGATGGCGTCAAATAAAAGTAAATTTCACACTGAAAAAGGATATTAATCAGATTTTTGAAGCGAAGTGTTTTTTAAGAGGAAAAGGTAGAAAATTGTAAAACAATTATGCTTACATGAACTTGTGTTAGCACCGCAAGTGCTAATGCAATTCTTCAAAGACTAGAATCTATTTGCTATTCTTTCAAGTGATTTATGAAACATTTTTTACGGAATGATGGATACCAAAAACAAAATTACTGCAGAAAATTCTGATGTCTTTAGAAGAAATATCCAAGATCACCGGTAAAGGCTTTATTGCAGTTATATAAGCAGTAACATGAGTAACGCGAGTACTGAAAAGGGATTATCATTGCTGGTGAGACTCACTACGTAAATTCCCGTCTTTTGACACAGATTAGGCTAGTACAAGGTGTCATGAAAAAGACTGACTGTTTTGAAAAATTTACAACAAGAAAAAAGTATATGTAAATAAGTAATGATAAAAAAATACTTTTTTCAGAAAATTCATGTGGTGGGCCATAAGTTCCGTCCCCCAAAGTTCCAAATTTTAGTTCAAAACCTTTTCAATAGATGGCGCTGCAGATAGTAAGCCTCTAAGTCAAAAAAAATTGGAATTACCGATTTTTCCTCCGATTTCGACATGTGGTTGCAGCCGGCGGCAGGCCCCTTGAAAATAGTTTTTGTAATTTTGTTTATTGAAATTTTTTTCGAAAAAATATGATGTAATTTTTTTTTTATTTACGGTCTTACAATCTGCTGCGCCATCTATTGGAAAATCCTTGAACTAAATTTTAGAACTTTGGGGGACAAAACTTTCGGCCCGCCACATGAATAATTTTCTGCAAAAATTATTTTTTTATCATTAACCATTTTATTATTATAAGTTTTTGAAAAAAGTCAGTATTTTTCAGGACACCCCGCATGTATCTCCTTCAACAATAACGCTCAAGATGCTTGAGAATTTTCAAACTACGCATTATCTATTCTGCAAACTACACTATTTGACCATAGTACTCAGTAAACGAGAAAAACAGATAAATCTTCATTGGCAAATCGTTAGATACCTTGAATGAAAAAAACGATCTGCATGAGAGTACTTCCTACTTTTTTGATGGTGGCGCATTAGTTCATCAGTTACCCTGATCCACGTCTAAAATACTTGGGTATATGAAAGTCAGCATGAAGCATATGAAAGCGGAAGATTTGGAAAAGAGACCATAGTATTCAATGGGTGTAAAGAAACCAAATGTAAAAGCATTTGATGAGAATTCACCTATAATTATTCCGAAAAACAATTTTCTTTCCAATTCTGTAAACAAACTTTGTTTGTCAACCTACTGGCGAGTTGTTTTCAAAGGAGAGGTCATTCTGTGAGTCAAGCGGAAGGTGACGCAGACACGGTGATAGTGAAAGAAGATGTAAAAATTGCCCAGGAAAAACACGCGTGACGGTAGTTGCAGATGATGCAGACATTTAATCCTTTTACTATATCATTCTTCTAAGGATATTTTAATACATCATCCCCGAGGGTCCCCTGCTCCTGTCTATGTAGGGACGACTCACTAGATGAATATTTTAATACAGTTTGCCACAGAATCTCATCAAGTTCGTGACATTCAAGCCATTCAGAAATTGATTGATGGGAAAGCCTTGTCATGTTTTCTGAAACCCATAAGGAAATTACAGTAATAGTATTTCAACTATTATATATATTAAAACTTAATCCAACATAGGCATCTAAATTAACCAACTATTAATACAACCGAATAATATTATTTATTATCACGATTATCCTTTGTTTTTAATATTTGACTTTTAAGACTGTTAATCATGCCATTTCAGATCATCGAAAGATGTTACATTGGAATATTTGGTTGAAATCGGTTGTAAGATTATTGTGTCAGTATATGTAGGTAACATCGACACAGGCACTTAAGCGCGCTTCGCTATTAGCAATACCTTTGGAAAAAGACTTCAGCTAAAAAAGAAATTGACATAGCTCGTTTGCCCCCTACGCGAAATGCATCGAAATATCAACTATATCGAGTACATTTGCAGGGCTTTGTTTGGAAAAACCTTGAATTACAAACTCGTGATCCCACACTTTCGGGATGGCAGTTGGTAGATGGAGAATTTCAGCCAATATCCAGACTTGAGCCAAGCGCTAGATCAACTCTTACTTGCCAATATACAATAAAAGAACCATGTAATGCTACAAAATGTATATGCCGTCGATATGGACTTCCATACTAGGTAATTTGTAAAAACTTTTGTGGTAATGACTGCACAAACACAGGAAACATTTTGAATTTGGATGAAGATAAAGATGAAATTTTATTTTGATAATGCAAATATTTTATTTTGATAATGTAAATATTTTACTTTTTAAAACTCATTAAAATTTATGATTTTTCCCTCTTCTTTTTTTTTTTTTTAAACGCATTTATTCAACCTTTTTGAAAATGTCCTCGGACGCAAAGTTATCCAGTTTTTATACCGCTTTGATTAATAAATAATGTTTTTAACACAACAAGAGACTTCAGTGTTTCGGCTCCTATTTCATTATTTCCTTTCTTTTGAACCTTAAACAAAATCATTTTCTCTTTGAGCAAGAAATTTCCTTTCATTTGATACCACACATGATGTTTTTTATTTTTGAAAATTTTCCATTAATTTCCTAGATGGCAACCAAAAAATCTCATTTCTCGCTTCAGTGCGGATGTAAATTTTTATTCTGACCATTTTACTTTAAATATCCCATTTTATAGTCCTTTTCAGCATGAAATTTCCTTTTATTTGATACCACACACGATTTAAAAAAAAAAACTTTTTTCAAGATAGCGGCCAAAAAAACCGCATTTTTCACTACAATATAGATGTATGTTTTTAGCATCTTCACTTCACTTTCAGTATCCATATTATATTCCTTTTAAGCGTTAAATTTCCTTTCATTTGATATCACACATGTTTTTTTTTTTTAATAATTTTTTTACGAATTTTCAAGACCTCAATGTGTTTTTTTGGCCTATTTCTACTGGACTAAAAATACGGCTTTGAAATGAAAAGAGAGTTAGAAACTGCAAGACTCGAAGTGTGGTTGAACACTTACTCAGAAATTACACGAAAAAAAAATAATGATAACATTGAAATCTATTCGCAGACGTTCAAAAGCTGTTGTGGATGTTGAATGATATTCTACTAAATAATGACTTAATCAAAAGTTAGATTATTGAATAAAAAATAGATATTTTTTTGAGTGTACGAAAACTTTCGTAAGATAAAATTTCCGGCACTTTTTGGTTTTTGATTTTTAAAAAATTAAGTTTTATTTTTCATTAAAATTTTTAATGCAGTTTTGTTAAAAATTAATCATAGATTTTATAATTAATTACCTATTACGAAAAATTAATTCTGACCAATGTATAGGAGCCTATTTCATTGGAAAGCCGCAGGTGCACGAACACTTTTGGGAGCCACTGTAGTTTGCTTAGAAATAATTTTTGCTTATTTTTTACTAACAGTAGCGACAAGTGAGAGAATGACATTTGGGCGTTTTAGACTTACATTAAAGACATTTAAAACAAAATATAGAAATTTTACTTTTAATGATCTTGTTAAACTCTATCCTGAAAAGTATTTAAAAAGTCTCTAAAATTATGTATGAGTCATAAAACATTCGTAAATTATTACGAGGACATAAAAATGGAGTATGCTTAGTACACAGTAATCTACTTTAAACTATTCTGCGAAAAAATTCTTTTTTAAAGATTATTTAATGGGCTTTTCAGTTTTTCACTCATTTTATTCTAAACCGAGTAAAAACTGAAAATATATGCATAGTTCATTGCTTTAAATTCTGCTCCGTGTGCTATGTATGCTCAAGAAAATTCGAAACTTTCCCCAAAATTTTCACCATTAATTTCAATTTTAACAATGTCTTCCAAAATAGAATTTTAGATTTTTAAGCATAGCGTAATTTAAAGGAACATACAAGTGCTCTTGAGACCTGGTCGCTATTTGCATTTGAAAAGTAGGAACTTTTTTTTTCGATAGGAGATTTCCTTTACCGAAGATTTAGCCTTGCATTTCACTACCATACATTTGCATGTGACAGACTCCGCAGTTTAGTTTTCGTTTTCCTTTCACTGTGTAGAAAGATACGTCTACTGAAATTTCCGGGTAACTAGCTGTTCTTGAAGCTCAAATGCGTACGAGATGCTGAAAGGGTGAATTTTGAACTTTTATGGAATCCTTCTGTTATTTTTTTTGAAGGTCATCTTTTATTTAAAGCAGTTTTCAGAGTATGTAGATAGTACTACACTACAGAATAGTTCTGTTGTGTTTTGCGCAGATAGAGAATTTCATTTTTAGACTCGCGTATAATAGCAAATTATACTTTAGAGAAATAGTTCAATTTTACATTGATTTTTGTGCGAAAACAAAAGCAAATTCAAAACTAGTTATCAAGATGAATAAATGTAGTAAAATAAGGTAGTAAACGGGAAAAGGATTTCAAAAATATTTGAAACTGATTTCTTGAACCAAGAAATGGCCGAAAACATGCGTCATTTAAAACGTTTGAAAAAGAATATATATATATATATATATATATATATATATATATATATATATATATATATATATATATATATATATATATATATATATATATATATATATATATATATATATATATTTAGCTAGCTTCGAATCAACCACTGAAATTAATTTGTTAACTGTATTAAACATAATTCTATAATTACTATGATTCATTTTTGTCTTTGGACGCGATTAAAAATGTCTTGTCTACTCAAACCAGAGCAAGTATAAGAAAGAATTAAAAAAGGTTAAAGTGCCTATACATCATTATTACGTTTATTATTGTCGTATTTCCCTTTTCTTGCATTTAATATTGAACGTTAGTGATATTTTGAATTAATTATGTGCTTGAGTAGTACTGGTATTGTCATTTCAAGTATAAATATTCAATTCTAAAATGCACCATACTTAAGAACCTTGAAATAAATTTAGAAAGTGCTAATAGCAGAAGTTAGCACAGCAATTTACTAAATGATCAGCAGCATTTATAAACGCACACTTTTGATAGATTCTGCCTTCTAGCCGATTTTATTGCTCCCTGACGTCCTATCACACCCTTTATAGTCTTTCATACTATTTAAGTGTGTGTTGAATGCTGTCCTATACCGTTGAAACCGATACACTAATTAGCCGAGTTAACACGACGACACACGGGGGAGACATTTTGCTCTTTAAGTAATTAACGTGGATGTCGAAGGTTATCATGTCAATGCGGAAGACAAGTGTTACTACAATTTTAATTTACGCATAAATATGTGTTCGTTCATTTGTTATTTTTACGGTTTATTCTAACATCACTGGACCAAGAAGCGGCTATTAAGAAAATTGTAATTAACTTTTTATCCACAGCGTCTTTTGTTTTTTATTACCTCCTTTTACAAACAAGAAGTTCCGTCTAGAACTATACGAGCCTACTTTCCCGTATACCCATACTACTTTCTAGTACCTGATCAATATTCTCAAAAATAGCTAAAATCGCAAATTGTTACAAACATATTTTTGCTAATTTCTAGGAATAAAGTATTCCTCACACATCTAAAAAAATAAAAAAAAAGCAGCACCTTTTAAACAAAGCAGCTAATACACTTTTTTCCCTTAAAAAAATTTAACAGCTTTCAAAACGAAAAAATAATAATTAAAATTAATAAAATTATTAAAATAAATACATCATTTCAAAAAAAATCGTTTCTTTTTCCCCTGTTGCCAAAAATAATTTTTTAAATGAATTAATGCACTTACCAAAATAAATAAAAACAATAAAATGTCAACTTAAAGAAATACTTTTCATTGTCAAAAAAAAAAAAAAAAAAAAAACCGTCTGCGCATATCTTTATGTAGAAACATAAATGACTTCGAGTTTATTCGCCGAAAACTGAATACCTAAATTAAAACTTTGGCGTGAAAATAAAAAAAAAAAACTTTAATTTGAATTCCGAAACTTTGAATTCAAATTATGTTTTTCACAATCACGAGTTGCGACAAGACTCTACTAGTTAGAGTTATTGTTTCTAGAAATGGCTCTCCCGCCCAAGCATGTCCCTCCTCCTGGGTGCTTACGTGTATATAGTTGTGTGCGTGTGTGTGTAGGCTTACGTGTGTGCATGTAGGCGTGTGTATGTGTGTAAAGGCGTGCGCGCGTAAGCGACTGTGTATGAGCATGCGTATATAGGACATGGACGCCACCGCCCAGCAAAAGTGGATTCCGGGGGACAGTGCTCAGGACCAGCCGCGCCGCCGCCGGTGGACGGTGGTGCTGCAGCCCTGGTCCAAGCTGAAAAAGGAACAGGAACATCAAGGACTGTCAAGTGAGAACAATAAGCAATCGTGATTGCTCAACAAGTCATATCAACATTAATTATTTCACAGTTAAAACCATAGCTTCGGAGTCGGAGTCACTCTCATTTTGAAATAAAGGAGTCAGAGACGAATATCAGATCAATAGAGACGAAAGATTATTTGTCCTCGGTGTATAAATGTTTGCCAAAGCTACGAAGTCGGGGAGTCGGCGTCCGATTAATTGTCAGGCGTAGGAGTCGGAGTCGGAGTCAGGTGCCTCTAAATTCTCAGAGTCGGAGTGTGGAGTTTGGCGTCAATAGCTATTTCCAACAAAATTTGTTTGAAATAAATCCGCCTTCAAGTACGGAATCTACATTGACTTTCAGTTTCCCCGTAGGCGCTAATGTTAAGTTTTTTGAACTGTTCAAAAATTGAACAAAAAATAGTTCAAATCAAAAAGTGAAATATGGGACTGAGGTGTCCTTGCCAAGATCTTTCGAACAAAAAAAAAATTTTCAATTCGGACTATTTATTCAAAGGTTATTAGGGGGGGGGGGGGACAGACAAACAGACCGACAGACAAACAGACCGACAGACAGACCGACAGACATTTTCCCCCATCTCAATACCCTACTTTCCAATTTTTAATTTTTCGATATTTATTTAATTATTTTATTTATTTTTGATTTTTTTTTTTTTTTTTTTTTTGTTTTTCGCGACATTTTTAGGATGCATTAAGCCTTCTTTCATGCTTTTTTCTTCTTTTTCTGACTTTTACTGGGAAAGTAGGCTAAAAAGGAAGTATTGTATTCGCCAAAAAAATTTTCCTCAAAAATCGATCTTAATTTCCATTTTACTCCC
This sequence comes from Uloborus diversus, assembly GCF_026930045.1. Taxonomy (NCBI): domain Eukaryota; kingdom Metazoa; phylum Arthropoda; class Arachnida; order Araneae; family Uloboridae; genus Uloborus; species Uloborus diversus. The sequence continues at coordinate 152,607,353 of NC_072736.1, read as the reverse complement.
CGAATGAATGTTGAGTTTTTTTTTTTCTTTCCCGACTCGACCACATGTGAATTAATGCTTAAAACGAATAGACACGCGAAATATTTATTTTGACGACTCACAAATTTTCTCGTGACACCTGTATGTACGTATGTGCGTATGTATGTCGCATAACTCAAGAACGGTATGTCCTAGAAAGTTGAAATTTGGTGCGTAGACTCCTAGTGGGGTCTAGTTGTGCACTTCCTCTTTTGGTTGCATTCGGGTGTTTCTAAAGGGGTATTTTGCCCCTTTTTGGGGGAAATCATTGTTAATTTTGATGTAAACTCAAGTGGTGTTGCAATTTGGCTGACACTTGGCGATATATCGCCAGTCTCTTGGTCGTCAAGTTTTGTCACCAACTTGGCGACAAATTTGGATATTTTTTTTTTAATCTGGTCTCAATTTGGCCACTGTTGGTGATATTTAGAGAGTGAACTATTGGATCATATTAAAAATGCCAATAATGGGGAAATGGCATTAAATTGGAGTAAAAGGAAGTCATGTGGTGCACACATCAGCTCGTCTTAAGTGAAAGTTTTTTGATGGTAATGTATTCCGAAACTTCCTTTTTACTTTTTGTTCAATTCCTTTGGCAATGTGCAACCTCCAACTTTTCTCTTTCTTACAATTAATTCCATCCTGATTTCTATATAACCTACATCTGTGATATATGGGTGTCTTATTTTTTGTCTCTACAATACTTAACTAGTATGTTGTGGCCATCACGAAACTTTCTTCTATATATATATTTTTTTTCTGATCCCTCCCCATGCTTGATGAGGAAGCAATATTCCCAACAAAAACAAAATTACACATGCAAAAACTTGACGACCATCCCAATGTCTGAATTATTGCAAAAGCAAAGCAAAGAGTGAAAATTGAAAGTTATTTTAAAAGCCTTGCTTGAATTAATTACAAATATTTTATTTGTTAACAAACATAAGATGGCAACAGTTAAAAATTTTAAATCATTGAGATAATATTTCCGATCATTTCCATACAATTAAAATCACGAGAAATACGCAGACGACAATCTAATTACGATTTATCTTTCTTATTGTTGCATTAATAAAGCTATTTTTATTCGCAAAAAAAAAAAAAAAAAAAAAAAAAAAAAAAAATCAACACCTCTTGGATCGATTGGCGTCAAAATTGAACCGAAGTCTGTTTACATATGGATTCACATATATTCCAAATTTCAACCAGAACGTAGCATTACTTCTTGAGATAGGGCACTCACAATGGAAAAAAAAGAACGGGCGATTGCGCTACCCCCTTTTTAGCTGTTGACTCCAAAATAAAATCAGCTCTTATACCCACTAAGGGCTACTTGTCTAAAAATTTTTGTTTGATTCCGTTCGTTATTTCTTGAGATACAGCAGTCACAATTGACGACAAAAAACGTTCTATAACTGAACCCCCGTTTGAGCTATTGACACCAAAATTGAATCAGCACCTGCTCCTGTTAGGAGCAACATGTGTACCAAATTTTGTTTGATTCCGCCAGTTGCTTCCTGAGGAATAGAAAGCACGCGTAACTCAAAAAACGTCCCATTGCTCCACCCCCCTTGGAGGAATTCGCGCCAAAAACCAATGGGCACAAGTTCACATAGGGGCACATACAGTGGCTCCCAAAAGTGTTCGTACACCTTGAAATTTTGTAGTAAAACCAAAATAACGCAAAGCTGAGTTCGAATATGAAGTCCATTTTTTTTTCACACCATTCCTATGCCATTCTGAAAAAAACCTAGTAGTTTTTTTCAAAATATTGCCAGATTTTATTTTTGAAATTTGTCAAAAAACGAAGAGACAAAGAAAAAATACGCCACAAAAGTCATCGTACACTGAAATATTTTTGAATAAATTGATGATTAAAATTATCATATGTGGTTTTTTTGTTATTTTTGTATTGTAATGACACTGTAAAGTCATTTGCCTTTAATTTTTTGTTTATTTATTCCCTAATATTCTGTTTATTATTTTTAAATGGCAGCTATAAGTAGAAAACAACAAACACGATTCGAAATTTGATTTTTTTCCCCTCACAGTAGACATAAATTGGTTTAAAATGTCTCTAAATTAGTTAATTTATACCATTCTATAGTGAAGTGCTTAAAAAAATGATTTAAAGACAAGAATCGGATCGAAAACAAGGTAAGAAAAGGTCAACTGGCAAACTTAACAAAGTCTGATCGGAGGTTTATAGTTTAAGAAATTATGAAAAATACACATTTGTGTGCTGAAAAAGTTTCTGCAGAATTGAATGAAACATTTTATGTTTAATTTTCACCTAAAATTGTTCGTCAAGTTCTCTGATTAGCGGGATCTCTTCATGCAGAAATTTTCTTGTTCGTGAGAAAAACAGTAAGCTTACGCTTTCCGTCGTAAAATCAATGATAAATAAGCTGAAAACGTTTTGGAACAACTTCTTACTTATTGAGGAAAATAAATTCAATATTTTAGGTTAAATTGTTGTATATCTGTCAATAGAAGAAAAAATAAGGAATTTAATCTTAAGAACCTAGTTGGATCATTTAATCAGGACGGTAAAAGTGTTCTTGTGTGAGGGTGCATAAGTGCATCAGGACTTGGAAATTTAGAATTTTTAGAAGAAATAATGAATCATGCTGTTCATTTAAATATTTTAAAACACAATTTTAAACTATTAGCCCAAAATTTGGTAATCGGAAACAACTTTGTTTTTTTATCAATATAACGATAAGAAGTTCACGTTTGCGTTTGATGTCTCAAAAATTGTCCTTAAAATTAGAAATATCTCCTAAATTGCCAGAGTTCAACTTAATGTAACATATTTAGAGATATTTGGAGGCTAGATTACAAATATACAGCTCTGAAACGAAAATAGAGCTAGAAACAGTAAAACTCGAAGTGTGGTTGAACACATACTCAGAAATTGCATAAAAAAAGAAAAAAAAAAAAACAATGAAATCTATTCCCACACGTTTAAAAGCTGTTATTGATACTGTGTGATATTCTACTAAATAATAATTTTGTAAAAAGTTAGATTATTTGCTAATATTTTGACATTTTATCAAAGTGTACGAAGACTTTTGTGAGATAAAATTTCCGGCACTTTTTGGTTTTTGATTTTTAAAAAATTAAGTTTTAATGTTTTATTAAAAATTTTCATGTAGTTTTGTTAAAAATAGATCATAGATCTTGTAATTAAATACCTATTCCGAAATATTAATTTTAACTAATGCATGGGGCCTTTTTCATTGAAAGTCGTAGGTGTACGAACACTTTTGGGAGCCACTGTATGTGTACCAAATTTCGTTCAATTTCATGCTGTAGTTTTTGCTGTAGAGCAGCCACAAAAAACTGGTCACACACAGACGTGACACACATACACACACACACACACATACACACGCACACATACACACACACATACACACACACATACATACACACATACACACAGACAGACAGACATTTTCCAAAAATAGTCGAAATGGACTCAGCACACCTCAAAACGTTCGAATCCGTCAAAATTCGAAATTCGAAAATTTGCACGAATCCAATACTTTCTTCTATATATTAGATATAGAAGAAAGTAAAAATTAAATAAAAGCGTACACATAGCCAGTCATAGATGACATCACGATTCGACCCACTAAACACAGCGAATCAGAAGGGGCAAAACACATCATTGCTCTTTCTGATACGCTAAAATAAATCGTTGCCATAATTTCAAATTTTATTTGTTGACTGAAACAAAACTATGTGGTACTAGCAAAAATACCCGGCGTTGCCTGGGTCAGTAATAGTTATTAGAAAAAATAGTTACTTGCTTTTGTTTTCTGTTTTAAGTGAAAGAATTTAAAACACATCTTTTTTGACGTGATTAAAAATCGAGTTTCTTCCTTACCCATAAAACTAAAATAGCAATAAGTATAAAGAACAAAGTAGTATTGATTTAGAACCGAAAGCACTATATTTACGCATATACAAATTTAAAAAACATGAAATTAATCTTCTCATGTTTAAAAAGATTAATCTGTTGATACTTTTTTTTTTAACATGGAGTCTAAAACCTTCTCTGTATGGCTAATGAAGTACGAAGTGATTAAAAAAAAGTAGCTGCGCTCGTAATCCTCTTATACTTGCTTTAGTTATTTCGGGAAATTTCAATCATTGTGGCTCTTGGTGCGATTTTACCGAATTTGCGAAAGTCGTTTCGGGGTACCTTCGATGATGCTCCCCCATTCTTTCCTTACTTTGTAAAACGATATGATATTAATTTTCGTTACAGAGATATCGTCGCCAGATGCTGAGATATTTTTGGTCACCATAAAATGGCGCTAAACAGTTTCATCCGAAATGTTACCAAAATAAGTAATAAAATTTGGTGATTGTTTGAAATTGTGCAAAAAGGAAAATTAATGGAAATTTTTGTGCTGTTTATGGATTTGCCTAATTTAGTTGCTGGATTATTTAACACGGTAAAAAAAGTCTTTTGAAAATTCTTTGATTGGCGATATTTTGTTTACATGGTGAAAGCTGATAAACATTATGACGTAGTCTTCGGCTTCAAAAACAGCAACGTTGAAAAAACTGCCAAATGCATCAGCTACGGAAATCTTTCTGCAAAAATTTTGGCGATCTGCTGGTTGTTTGGATAATGAGTAAGTGTTCAATCAGCATAAATAATAATAAAAACCATTAATTACATTAAAGTTCCGTTTAAATGGAAAATCATCAGCCAAATCATGTATTATTTGCCAATCTTGTGCAAAAATCTTACTTCAAGATTTGACTTGAGAAAAGCCTTGAACAATCACGAAAAGCAAAGAAAGTCAACAACAATTGTCGCTATCGACAGGGAGTTGAGATGATACACTAAATACTGTATTGAGTTGAGGAAAGCCTTCGAACATGGATCTAAAAAGCTCATAACTCGTTTTTTATTCTACTTAGAAATTTCGAACAGGTGCCATCTTCAGCAGAAAAATCAGAGCTTTCGATGGACATATAATGTAAATATGTGCAAGTATTTTTTCATCCCAATATTAGAGAATTTATACAAAAATTGTGTTTTATTGCCCCCCTAAGGGGGTTTTTCCCCCCATAACGGGACGAAAACTACCCTATGTGTTATTCTGATGCATAAGCTATATTATTGTAAAGTTTCATCAAAATCCGTTGAGTATAGATTTTGCGTGAAAGAGTAACAAACATCCATACATCCATACATCCATACAGACAAACTTTCGCATATATAATATTAGTAAGATTAATTTTGAGATCGATTTGTTAATATTTAAAGTTAGCAAATAGATTTCAAGGCTGAACATAAGCAAGTATAGAACTGTGGATTTGGGGGGATTTTCTTTTCCTGAGTAATCAATTTTGAAGTTGTTTTTTTTTTTGAACACTCACAAATTGCTGATTTTTATTACTTTAACCATAGTTTTATGTGTCTTTTTTACCTCCTTTCACAAAAAAGGAAGTATTGTATTCGCGAAAAAATTTTCCCTCAAAAATCGACCTTAATTTCCATTTTGCTCATCCCTGAATGAATGTTGAGTTTTTTCTCGACTCGACCACTCGTGGATAAATGCCTAAGAACGTATAGACAAGCTAAATATCCATTTTGACGATTCCCGAGTTAATTACAACGAGTTTTCTCGTGACGTCTGTATGTACGTATGTATGTGCGTATGTATGTTGCATAACTCAAGAACGGTATGTCCTAGAAAGTTGAAATTTGGTACGTAGACTCCTAGTGGGGTCTAGTTGTACACCTCCCCTTTTGGTTGCATTCGGGTGTTTCAAAAGGGGTATTTAGCACCTTTTTGGGGGGAAATCATTGTTAACTTCGATGTAAACTCAAGTGGTGTTATAATTTGGTGGACACTTGGCGATATATCCCCTGTCTTTTGCACCTTTTTGGGGGGAATTCATTGTTAATTTCGTTGTAACCACTTGAGTTTTCAAGTGGTGTTATAATTTGGCAGACACTTGGCAATATATCGCCAGTATTTTGGTCGCCAAGTTTTTTCGACAACTTGGCAACAAATTTGAAGATTTTTTTTTTTTTATTATTAATCTGGTTTCAATTTGGCCATTGTTGGTGATATTTAGAGAGAAAACTGCTGAATCACATTAAAAATGCAAATAATGGGGAAATGACATTAAATTGGAGTAAGAGGAAGTCATGTGATGCACACATTAGCGCGTTATCTAAATCAAGCTGTATAGCAGCACCTACCAGGACAACTAGTACTATCTCTTGCCCCAAAACAGAAGAGAGGTTCACCTACCATGTGTATTATCCGTTTTTCAGGAGTAAGAACTTCGCCACGCCTCCTCAAATGTAGAATTCCATTTTACGCGGGGGTGATCGGTAAGAAATCCACGCGCTTCTAAAGGAGACAAAACCAGACATCCTTAACTTGGGCGTGCATTTTAATGTGCAAAAAAGTGTTAGTGTCCTTTACATCACTTGCTTCGCTTGTCTGTTGTCATTCTAGTTATTCTTACATTTTAAGAACTGCTGCTTTTACAACAAAATGCTATGATCAGAATATATCTTCTGCCGAAAACAGCGAAATAGAATTATCGGATACCACGTGACGAGGGAGGAGTCAATTGCCTTGTCGTAGAAAACGGACAATATCGCTTATCTCCAATTTTTTAAATTTTGGCATTTAAATCCCTTTGCTTCACACTGTCTCCTTTCTTCTCTCGCTTTGGTTGAAAGAACACAAAAAATGAAACTAGCGAAAGTCCAGGCTTGCCCCCTCCTTTCGCCAGATCCGGCAGTGCGATTCCTGTATTCATATCAAGTAAGTACGAATTAATTTTTTAAGCAGTTTTCTTTTTTCTTATTCGAAAGCATGTGTCAACTACTAGTCTTTCTCGTTTTAACCTGCGTTATACCATACAGTCCGGTTATCCCCTCCAGCGACTGCAGTTTCGTTCTTATTAGAACTCATCAGTCTGGATTAGTGAATGACCAAGCTGGGAGGAGGGCATTTGCCATTTCCTTGAAGCTGAGAGTGCCAAAAAACTGGTGAATTTAAAAAAAAATCTCACAAACGAGTGTCCGCAGCATGGTGCGGTCCGACTCGTAAATTGTAGGCAAATCTTGGGTATATAGGGGAGACTGAGGATACTTGATCCCCACTTCAGTTTTCAATTTTTTTCACTGCTGCAAATTATCAGTTTTTTTTTTAAATAAAAAATGGGTGACATAAGGTAATTTTTTTCTTTATCTGACAGTATTTTTTTTAGTTGAAATTAAACAGATAGTTTTGGCAGAATATTTTTTTCCAATAATTTTATAAAGGGATCATGTATCCCCACATCAAAGGATACATGATCCCTTCATAGGGGATACTTGATCCCACTGAGAAAATACATAGACTTTTCATTAGATCAACAATTTACTTATGGATTTTAGTTTTCTACATAATGTTTCTGAAAAATAACACGATTTCTAATTTTCTTTATCAAATTATAATAATGTGAACACAAAATAACATTTTTTTTAAATTCCACTAGGACAATTGCAAAAAAAATGTACACAACTATAATGAACTTATGATGCTTTTGATCAGTTACTTATTCTCCAATACAGTTGTGCACAATATATTTTATACAAAAAAAATAAAATTCCAACGAATAAAAAAAATAGTATGACAAGCACAAAAATCAACTTTTTTGCTTCTTGTCTTGCAATATTAAAAGTAAGAGTTTTATCAATTGAATTAATTTTAGAAAAGGGGGAAAAGAAAAATGTAAGCATCAGTTTACTTATAAAAAAGAAAAGAAAGCCTAGCATATGTTTTCCAAACCTGAAAAGTCAAATGCAAACAATTTGTTTGTGGTAGTTCTTAAAGTTCCACTCAACCCAACTGGAAGTATGCAACCTAACACATTCATTCTCTGTTACACTTTTGTCATTTTTTTTAGGAAAAATAGATTGATTAAGCATATTACCTTTTCGCTTTAGAAAACTTATTTCAAACTCTGGAAATCCAACTTTGCATTCTATTCGCTAATGGATCTACATAATTGGCAACTCACTATTTGTACAAGTATAACTTTGACATAATTGTCAGGTTTCAAATCTCTGCTTAATGATTTAGGTATATTTTTGGTTGTGGGATCATGTATCCCCAGAGATCGTAGGGCACGTAGTTCTGCCTTGCCCTGCCTTAGGGGAAGTAACTTACTGCTGTTCCCCCTTTTTTTTTTGTGCCTACTACTGACCCAAGGTCTTTTTTTTATTTAAAAACACATAAAATATTCACATTCATTTTATTAATTTACTTCTCGTCGCATTATAATAGGGGACTAGTTGGTGCAGCTCTCCCTTAATAAAAGTTTTCCCTATGGTTAACTACCTCCAAGCTATGTTAACAAACAGAAAAAAAATAGATCCTTGAAGTGTCAACTGCTAGTGGTTTTACCTTACAATCAATACTTGGAAAACTGCGAGAATGCAAAGTTTACAATTATCTTCTTCGAAAAACAATTACAAAAACAATAATTGAAAGAAATGAAGAAAACAGGTTTCCTTAATTGATTTTTCACGCGTAATTATTTCGTTTTCAATTAGGGAGAAGGAGGTACACAAGAGACTACTTTGACACAACACTGTATTATTGCTAAAAACGCATTTTTTTCGTAGCTCATTGCTTCTTGTTTGAAATTATTATTTTTTAATTAAAACTTATTTTTAACTACACAAATAAGAAAAATCACTAAGCATATGTTAAAAATAACTAAAAATTTCAATGGAAAATTGCAAGCAGAAAGGTATTTTTTAAAACATCAATATTTTTAACTTAAAATTGATTGCTTTCACTATATTAAATGAACATTACATTAAAAGATGAAAGGACAAGAAAAACTTCAACTCAAATCACTTATTGAAATATACAATATTTATTTCTATTTTCATAAAATGTTTTAAAAATATCAATCGTATTTACTATTTTTTTTAAATTAAATTTTACTGTACATGAGGCACAGATTAAGAAAAAAAACTTACAAAGTGTTCTCAGTACCCAGAGCCAAGAAATAACTATAGATAAAACTGATAAAAAGTTTAAACACTTTTTCAAAAGAGTCAACATTTTCACTTATGCAAAGTACAAATAAGAAAACATGTCAATCTAAGAGCGATTTCAAAAACTAACTTCATTTTCAAACACTTCCCTCTTGTTCAGCGATGAAAAATGCAAACAAATGTGTCAAAAGTAAATTGCTTTTAGTCTTATAAAAACATGTTAGGAAAGTCTTTTTTAATAGTTTTCATCCCAACATTTTCATTAGGCACTGAAGTTTGGTTCCATACCTGGAAACTAAAGATGTTACGTACGTACAAAAAGAAGGAAATGTAGTATTGTTTTTACTTCTGATAAAAACGTGTTGCGTTTTATGTTTCATGATGTTGTTGCAAAGTGATAGGCAATGGGCTTTTCATTGATTAGGTTAGAATATAATTATTCGGAGATAAATTTTAATAAGTAAAAATATTGTTAAATAAAATAATAAACTGTCATATGTAGTTCGCCAGCAACAAAAGTGGCACATCTCGAAAAAAAAAATCTGACAAATAAAAAGTTTTTGAAATCGAGAACTGTATCCAACAACTCACTAGCTTTGTTTCTAAAACTTGTAATGGGACACTAATTTCGGCTTACTTTTTCATATTGTTATTCGTTTTAAATGATGACGTCAGCAGCGTTACTTGATAATTGGCTGTTATATATATATATATGAGGATTATTTAGTTTAAACTAAAATACTGTAAGAATTTAGTCTCCCTATATTTATTCAGCAATCACGAATTACTAATTGTCCTCACCAAATTGAAGTTAGCGTTCCGGGTCACTTTTGAGGTCTACCGGCCTTCGCCCGCCGGTGCTCCTCTAGGCAGTGGCGTCCATGTCCCTCCTTCAGGGTGGGGACATACAGGGTGTCCTGAAAATGACTGACTGTTTTCATAAATGTATCACAATAAAATGGTTAATGATGGAAAAAAAATGCAGAAAAATTATGTGTCGGGCCGTAAGTTTTGTCCCCCAAAGTTCCAAAATTTAGTTGGAGAATTTTCCAATAGATGGCGCTGCAGATTGTAAGACCGTAAATAAAAAAAAGAGAGAAAATTACATCATTCTTTTTCGAAAAAGTTTTCAATAAACAAAATTACGAGCACTATTTTCAAAGGGCCTGCCGCCGGCTGCAACCACATGTCGAAATCGGAGGAAAAATCGGTGAATTCCAATAACATTTTTTTGACTTAGAGGCTTATTATCTGCAACGCCATCTTTTGAAAAGGTTTTGAACTAAAATCTGGAACTCTGAGGGACGAAACTTATGGCCCACCACATGAATTTTCTGTAAAAATTATTATTATTATTTTTTTATCATTACCATTTTTTGTTGTAAAAACAGTCCGTCTTTTTCAGGACACCCTGTACATGTTCCGCGGAATCGACATTCTCGACTTTACACACTCCTTCTTAGACATAATGAAACAATAGTTTAAAAAACTAAAAAAACACGCTTTAGTAGCAAAATTAACCGAAAAGTCAAAAATAATCTTCGGATGACAAGTAGATAAAGTAATTGACCAAACACTTAATTTTACCGTAGTAAAAAAAAAGCGTGAGAGGCTGCCTATTTACATTTTTGCATGGATAACAAGTGGAAGAAATTTAAGACAACTGATAAGAAGCCCCCCACGCTTTTTTTTTATTACAGTAAAATTAAGTGTTTGGTCAATTACTTTATATACTTGTCATCCAAATATTATTTTTTACTTTTTAGTTCATTTTGCTTCTAAAACGTGTTTTTTTAGTTTTTTTAATTTTTTTTTTTTTCAAATAAGATTTAGATACAAAATATTGCTAACACTTGTAGCTCTTAAATGAAATATTTGTGCTTGTGTTCTATTTTTATAATGGGATGTATCTCAGTATTCTATTGCATTACTTGCATCAGACATTTTGAATGCTTTCTGATAAATTCATGTGCAAACATTGTTACTCTCCGCAGCTCTGATTTGTACGTTGTAAGTAATTCTAATAAACCACTGGCTAATTGTCAAAAGGAAATTTCGACCCACAAACATACAAGTTAAGCTAATAAAAGCGCGTTAATTAGAATAAACTAATAACTTATCGTTAATGAATTAATTTGATTATAGAATATTGCGTTGTCATCGGGTCTGAGGTTGCATTCCAGATTTTAGAAGAATCCGATCACAAAAAGTGGGCGAAAATTAAGTTGCAAGATTATAAATTTAATTTCGGTGTAGACGGGATTAGAACGCACGCCCAATGATTCTCAGAGGTGGACGTCAGCGAAGACCTGCGCCTTCGACCGCTCGGCCACGAACACTCATAAAGTGGTGGAATGTACTAAGAGTAATAAGCCACTAGCTCTTAGTCCAAAGGAGAGTTACTCACAAACGTACAAGTGAAGCTAATAAAAGTGTGTTAAAATCAGCATACACCGCCCAACACAAGGCATCCAGCAGGCAATGCTCAGCATCCAGCCCCTGGCATTAATTTATATTTTGTCGTCCTGAATTCAAATTATGTTTTTTGCAATTATTATTGCAAAAGAAGCTATTTGTAGAAATAAGAAGCCAAACTAGTAGTTTCCCCCTCGCAGTTCGTGGTTTTGAAACACATATTTTGAATTCATGAAGTCAAAATCCAAATTAATACTAGCAGCAGGATGTTAAATGCTGTGTGCTGGATTCTGGATGTTATATGCTTGATTATTTTTAATGTTTTCTTTTATGTTTTATATGCATCCATAACAAAATAGATGCCAAAAATGCATTCTGTATCATAATAAATCATTTAAAAAAGTACTGAAGAAATAGCAGAATATTTACTATTGATTCAAGTGAAGTTGTTACATTGATATTAGCGTGATTAGATCAATGGTTTCTTCAAAGTCATAATTTTTCCTAAAACTAAACTATTAAACACAGATATTAACAATGATTTAATAAGAATAAAAGAAAACACATGGTGCTACTTAAAACTAAGTAATAAAAACTAAGTACTATGTTCTGAATTATTAAATATAATTATTTTTCTCATAATAAATGCATGAAAGCCATTTTTTAGCATTAAAAAGTGGACAGTTAATATTTTTATGATAATAAATCAAAAGATAAAAATTTGAAAAAAAAAAGAAGATAAACCGCAGACGAACCTTTTTTTTATTGACTCTACTATAATTGGTAGCTTGAATAAATCAATCTTTCTTTATAAGAAATATTTGTCTGTAAAGCGAATCTAAAGAATACACATTTTAACAATGATATATTAAGAATAATAACATTAAATTGTGTTTCGTTTATAGAATTGATTCGAAATTATAATATTTAACAATACTAAACCAGATTACTTCTTGCTAAGAAATTTTTCTCCGTATAATTATGACATTTTCTATTATATTTTCCATGTAAGAGTATATATTGTGTCATAAAAGATACACGGAAAACATTTTTCACTGTAAACAAAATAAATAAGGAAATGGCAGAGATTTTACTACTGATTATAAACGAAAGAGATACGTTGACATAAGCTAAACTATTGATCTAAAATTTTAACAATGATTCACTTTAAATAAAATATATCTTTGAATCAATTTCTTAATTAAATAAATGAATCATACTGAATTTAAAACGATTTTCTCAATTATTCATCTTTATTTTAATGAAAAAAATGTAAAAACCGAGTTAAGGAATTACAGTAGCTTCAAAACATTTTATTTTAAATTTAAGTTAATTATGTTATTTTTTGAAACCTTTACATGCATACTTATATAGCAATTAAAAATTTATGTTCAAAATTTTAAATTGTTCCTTACTTTTTTTAAAGTTCACAAAACAGTGTAGAAAATGTTTAATTTTTTAAAATTCCCGAGGCTTTATGTTTTTGTTGTTGTTTTTACACTTATTAAAAAAAGAGTTTTTTGCTACACGACCACAATAATCCTCTCTAAAAATCAGTACATTCATTTGCTTATATATTTATTAGAAAATTTTCTGTGATTAATTATGTAAAAAGAAGTTAAACATGTTTAATAATTTTGTTTTCAAAGGTATAGCATGCTCTAAACATTTTAGTAATTTATAAAATGCTTACCTAATGCACAGTTTTGTTAAATATTTTATCCTGACTGCAAAAAGTATTATTTCAATGTTGTATCTTTAATCGAAAAAAAAAAAATCCTTAGGAATTACGATAACAAGAAAACCAAAAAAAAAAAAAAAACGATCATCGATAAATAACAATTTAAAGTTTTTCTTTTGCATAAGAACACATACCGAGCATGACCTAAAACCGCTCATATTGTATTAAATATTTGACCTAAAATTATGAAACTTTTCTCCTCTGTTTGGAATAATATTTAGTTTTGAAAAAAGAAATAGAAAAAAATTTATCATTTGATCACTTTTGAGGTAATTTAATTCCTTAAAATATGATTAAAACAAAACCAATCATATTGGTTCTATAGTTTGTCCACCATTGTATAAGATATTATCCTCAACTTATTAGATGCATGGAGAACATTTCTTCATAATACTGAAATAGTTAAAAAAGTAAAATACCAACGAAGCTGCGTACGATTTACTATTGAAAGTAACTATACGGGTACGTTGACATTAGCTCGAATCGATCAACGTTCCCTTTATAAGAAATAATTGTCCCTAAAGCTAAACTATAGCACACAAATTTTAACAATGATTTAATAAGAATAAAATAAAACTTTGAAGTGTCACACGTTCGGAGACTTGTAAGATTCTGGAGTGTACTTTAAAGAAACAAGCTGATAAGAATCAAAACTGAAGAACCCTTCCCGGGTTTGTTCTAATTAAGGCAACCATCCTTCGAAAATATTGATTTTGAATGCCTTCTTTGAGGAAGTAACTTCAAGAAGTAGTTTGTTTTTCTCAAAAGATAAAAGATTGAATTCTTTGCTCCATGAGCTCTCAGAAAACATCTTTGCGTTTCGGAACGAGTCTCGTGTTTTAATAAGCAGTTGCTTTGATTAATTGGCTGCAGTTAAATCTCGTCTATAATAAGATGAGGAATTTTGAAGAAAAATAAAAACATTGTTTGCCTGGTTGTTTCCTTATTTATTTCCTAACGTAAAAACATTGTTCAGGTTTGAGAAATTTTGCTAACCCAAAGCATTGCATCATTGATAACATCTTCATTGACAAAGATATCATTCTGTAGATCAGAAACTGGTAATGCTTGGATTTTTATTTCATTTAAAAAATAAAGACATAAATAAACTACAGAATGGTAATACAGTTGTCGGTTTGATGACATCGCCAAATTGACACTTAAAATTATTCTAATAAGACGGATATTTTATTATCCGAGATCTAAAGAAGGAATTTCAAAGATATAGACCGTTAAAAACTTGTTATATGCTGCGGGGCACTCTTTTTACTGATATTCCATATGAGGCAGTGAGAAGCAAAGAGATGTAAGTGGATATTTTCAAGTTTTGAGTAAAACGCTTTTAAAGATAAGACTCTCGGTAGACTTTCCTTGAAAAGTTTTCCTAAATCCTGCTGCATAACAGCACCTATCAGGGCTACTAGTACTATTTGTTGCCCCAAGACCGAGAAGAGGTCCACCTACCATTTGCACTGGTTATCTCCAAATTTTTAATTTTGCCACTTTCATCCCTTTGCTTCTCAATGCCTCATATATGATATTCTAAATACTATAAAACATTTGAACTATTTCAAAATTATATATTTTTAAATAATCTCTGTATAGCTTCCTGAAACGAAATAAAGGAAAAGTAAATGAAATATAGGGTAAAACTTGACAGAATAGTGAATAAATAAAAATGTATCATCACATTACACAATGAACAGTTTTAAAATATATATAATTTTTGAAATTTTTCTCTCGGGGGAAAAACAACTTAAACTTCTCTTAGTTTTCTAGAAGGAATAATAGTTCAATTGGAACCTGTGTAGAGAATTAAATAAGCAGTGAGGAAATTTATTTCACACTGACAGATATTATTTGCATTTAAACTAAAGTGCAACGCATGGAAATATTAATTAAGCAAGTATACGTAGTTTAAAACCTAATAGGATAGTTATAGTAAATAACATTTGCTAGCAAATTTCGATTTAATTTTCAAAAAATGGTTTTAAAAAAATCGTTTTTTTTTTTTCCCCCCAACTGTAATAGTTACGGTAAATGAAGAATTGAAATCGTAGAGCTCGATCGAGAAATAACTAAATCTCAATGTTTTGCTTTCGGGAATCTGGAACAAATTCAACATCTCAACTTATTCAATCAACTGTGTGCAGTTAAAAGCGAAATTATTTCAAACGAAATGCTTAAATGCAAGCATTGATTTATGAGGCTGTTGATGTTGCAAAAGTAAAGTATACAATTCAATTCAATGTATCATCTTACTTCAAAATGAAATGATCCTCAAGAAAGAACTAAATTTCGATTTTTTTCTGTTACTTTTAGAAATAATCCTTTTGCTTCCTTGCCTCGGTAACAACTGTCATTAATAATCAAAAAAAAAAAAAAATCTTAATGATTAGGTTTTTGTTGATACACATTGAAAATTTTGAATTTTCTAATTTCTTTTACTAATGTTACGTACCAAAATATAAACTTTGTCTAATTCTATTGCAGTTTATTTTTTATATGAAATTATTTTTGTAAGTTTCCAAACTGTGTCTACTGCATCCAAAATATGGCAAGTTGATGCACTAATGAATGAGCTGTTATGAAACACAAGACGAAATAAAATAAAGCTTTAAGAGTTGTTTTAAAGGAAGATTCTCCAAAAGTGTTCGGAGTTTTAATCCGATTTAGATGGTAACTGTATTTTTTTTTTACAATTATTCTATTGTAAATACTTGTGTGTTTCTTCATTGTAAATCTTATTTACAATTAACACAAACACAAGTATTGCTATTTTTCTATTATTTTTCTATTTTTCTATTATTTTAGTATTATTATTATGCTCCTTCAAATATTTTGAGTGGAATTTTTATTTCTTTTGAGTTTTTATAGGCATTTATAACCATTTCTAGGAAAAGAAAAAATCTTGAAACATGTGGGTTAAATCATTACACAGTATCAACTTGACCCATGCAAGATGTATCGATTTGACCCAAACCGCGCGATTACGTTAATTCAAAAACGGTGAAAAAACAGCTTTGAATATAGGCGAACTTTCTATTATGTTAACTAATGTGTTCAATTCAAGGAACACAGCATTATCTCGCTTCATATGATTCAATCACTTAATTACCCTATAAGACGGTTAAAAGAGTAAAATTTTATTTTTGTGCAAAAAAAAAAAAAAAAAAAAAAACGAGTAGTTCTCAAACGAAAAAAATATTACACGTACGTAGGTTGAATCAGCATAAGTTGAGTGCTACTTTTTTTTTAAGACTCAGTTCCGGGCACATATGAACTTGACACTGTATCAACTGCATCTGGGGTCACCCCTGCCACAATGTATTTGCTTAAAAATTTATAGAAGTAAATCATAACAAACTTATTATATATAAACATGCCTAGGTCGTCGCTTCAAAGCAGCACTATGATTAGTTTTCCGGTTTTTTTTCCCTTTATTAAATGCCTCAGTAGTTTCTGAGACAACTCTATATTAAGACTTACTTAGCAATAGTACTGACGTTCCACGATATACAATATAAAAGAAAAATTCGGATTTTATAACATCAAGAAATAAATATTTTTACAATAATACGGATAAGTTTGACTTCAAAAAGTAAATGAAGAGAAAATATTTTCAATAATACTAAAATTTTACGATTTAGAAACTATAGTTGGGACAAATCTAACCTTGGCAACATTGTAAAGGCTACGCAAACCCTAATCACAACACTACGATGCTGACAGGTTATGATTGACCCAACTATCTTTTCTTTATCTTTACTTAATAAAGCTGAAAGTCTGTCTGGATATCAGGATCTCTGTCTAGATGTCTGTGACGCGCACAGCGCCTAGACCGTTCGGCGGATTTTCATGAAATTTGGCACAAAGTTAGTTTTTAGCATGGGAATGGGCACCTCGAAGCGATTTTTCGATAATTCGATTTTGTTCTTTTTATATTCCAATTTTAAGAAAATTTTACCCATAAAATTCGCATAACGTAGAAGAGAAAATTACGAAATTATCATAACGTGGAACCGTAACATGGGCGAGCCATTTAACATAGCAAATTGGCGAGAAATTCATCATCCATTATTTGTAAATATACAGGCGAACCAACTGACCTTTTCCACTACGGGAAAAGCCGTGCGGGTGACACTAGTAAGTAAATAAAGAAGAAAGTTATTTGTGTGTTACTTGTGCTCAAAGATTCTAACAATATGACCTTTCTAGTATTTGATTTAATTATAACTTGCAGGATATACATATTTCATGTTTTATTTTTATTGATACATCTACGCTACAAATTATTTTTCTTCGTTACATGTTAAACAGTTCATTCCTCTACTTGACCCTGGCATTAAGTATAGGCAATAAAACCTTTTTTGATATTAATTTCAAATAGAATAATATTGCATTAAACACCAATGCAAGCTTTGTTCCCTCTTTGTAAACCGCAATTTGGCAATAATACGGCAAAAACAAGAAATCCTTAGGAAAAATAAATTTAGTTTTTTGATTAGTCCAAAAATGAGAGTCTTCAGTAAGTTTTTCATTGTAAGAAATCAATTTCACTTTATTCGTTGTATAATGCATCGAAACAAACTCATTCAGTCTTTCGTAAAACAAAATTCGTGTGACAGCAAATCTTTTAAATTTTTTGTTCGATCACGATATGAAAAATGAGCAAACACGCAAGAAAATAGATTACTTTTACTTTTATAAAAAGGAGATTAAACTTTTTTCTCCTTTTTTTTTTTAAAACTCATAGTTCATACGTTTAGTCATAAGTAGTTCTATAATGGGATTTTTTTTTCAAGAGTAAATAAATGTACAAAACAGTTGCTAACTTATAAAAGAAGATGAAAAAATATTTTGCCTTAAGTGTTTTAAAAAAAAATATTGTTGCTGAGAAAATCATTGCGTAATGTACACCGAAAATAAATTTAAATAAAAGTGTTTTAAAGAATATTAAACTTAATGTCACACCGTTTTCTCAACTCATAATAGGCAAATGAGTTAAAGGATACTGAATAGTATTTATTGAAAAATTCCATACCGTGATACGAAAGTTTATAATTAAAATTGCATGTATTCATTTTATAATTTCAGAAAAATCTACTTGCACTTTTTCAAAGTGGAGAAATACAGAAAAATATTTAAATACAATATTTCGCATTCACAATAAAACGGAAAAGTTAGTTTAATTAATTGAAAAAAAGTTTAATTTTACCGGCCCTCAAAAACCGGAATTTTTCTTTGACCAAAAACCTGTTTTTGGTTGTAAACACAAAATTTCTGCATTAAAAGTTGTAGTTCCTTATGTTAGCGGCAGATTTATTGGCATGGGAGCTCGTCACAATGCATTTTGAGGGGTTCCTTTGCGTATTACAGAAGTCTATCATGTGAGCTTTCTAATCCTGTTTGGGGTCCATATGCTCGCGAGAAAATCCAACTACTAAACCTGTGACATGATAATTCTGTCACTGCCTAGTATACGTAAGATGAAATTTCTATTCATTTGAGGTTTTTATGCTTACCTTTTTGTAGCAGCTGTTCGTTTCTTAAAATTGTGCTGCTTTGATATCGGTGAAAGATCGATCAATGAAATTAAAAAACTAAGAATTATATTGAAAGAAGCTATAGATGAGAAACCAACTGATCAATGTAGAAACTAGGTTAACTATAAGTTTAAACTTCGTTAAAAATAAATTAAATTGCACATCAGCAATATTGTACTAAAATCAAACTAAAAACAATGCGTGAAAATGAACTGAAAAATAGTTGAAAACAGATATATTCTAGGCCTATGATGAAATATATGTAATTTCTTCTCATTTTTATAAAATACAAAAATTATAGGCATATATGCAATTCCGTCTTTGTTATGTGACATTTTATTTAAATATTTTTGCTACTCGAGTCAGTCTTATTGTAAATACAAGTTATGCTACAGCCTAGTCTTATCCCATTAAATATTGCTTCAAAAATGCTATCGCGTAAGTTCAAGTTTTAAATATCAGCATAATTTGATTAAATATGTATAGACCACATAAGCGAACATATACATTTTTTTCTCCCAATGAAAAACCACTCATAAGAATACATCTTAAATCTCGTCGTCAAAATTAAGCACCAACAAGATCAGTTCTTAAATCCTAAAGAAATCCATTGATGGCCTGGTTGGGAGAAGTGAGAGATACGAAAATAAAAAGTTACATTTTGTATTTTTTGACTCTTTTTTTTTTCTTGAGCAATTAAGATTGCTTATTGTTCTCATTTGACTGTTTTTGGCGTTTCTATCATTTTATTTTCCCACCGCCATCCTCCGCACCATCGCCGTCGACGGGCTCCTCACGATGCTGCTCCTATAGCGAAAGCCGTCTCCAGGTTGCATTCATGTCCTACACACACGCGCATACATACATAACTACACACACACGCACACACACACAAACACACATACACCTACACATACACACATACAAACACATACACACACGCATACATATAGACACCCACACATACACACACAAAAACATACACACAACTACCCACACATTCATGCCTGCACACAGACACAAACACATATACCTACATTCACATACACATACCCCCCCCCACACACACATTCATACACACAACTACCCACACACTTATGCCAGCACACACACAAACACACATGCCTACACACACATACACATAACCCGTACACACAAACACATACCCCCACACACAAACACACACGCCTACATACACACACTCGTGATTGCGAAAAACATAATTTGAATTCAAAATGTCAAAATTCAATTTTTTTTTTTTTTTTTTTTTTTGCTGCAAACTTTCAATATCTTAACTCTGCATCTGATTTTGAATATTTTTGCAATTGGAACTATACATCTAGGACTAACGATTGCGAAAATAAAGGTCTTGCAGGTTAAAATGGAACACCCTATATATGTAATTCCATCTTTGTTATGTGACATTTTATTTTAAATATTTTTGCAATTCAAATAAGTCCTATTGTAAATACAAGTCATGTCTCTACCTAGTATTGTCCCATTAAGTATTACTTCAAAATTTTCTTATTTTATCACGCAAGAGAACGTTGCATCAGCATATTTTGATCAAATATGCATGGACCATATAAGCGAACATATACATTTATTTCTCCCAATGAAGTACCACTCATAAGAATACATCTTAAATCTCGTCGTCAAAATTAAGCACCAACAAGATCCATTCTTAAATCATAAAGAAGTCCATTGATGGCCTCTGGTTGGGATTAGTGAGAGATACGAAAACTTCCCCCTTTCGTTAGTGGCTTGGTTGAGACTTATCTCCCAAAGCAATGAAACTTATGAACGGCGATTGTTGTTGTAAAACTATGGTAATGTTCCCTTTCTTGTTAATTAACGCACAAAATAGGTTCTAGGAAGATGCTCATTTCCAAAATCCATAACCACCAGGATGATCTTAAATATCTCTGCTCTCTGTTTATGGATTATGGCAGCATGGATGCAGGTTTTGTTCTTTTGTCTTCCTATCTTAGTTGAATCTCTTAGAATTTATGTTAAGAAAGTGCAATGAGTTTAACGCTGAGTGGCGTTCAAATAACAGAAGTTTTACTTAATAAAAAACCACTAATCGTGCAAGGGCAATCAATAAAATTAAGAAAATGAGAATTGTACTGATAGAAGCTAAAGATGACAAACCAGCTGATCATTGTAGAAACAAGTTTAACTATAAGTTTGAACTTCGTTAAAAATTAAATCTTTTAAATTGCACATCAGCAATATTGTACTAAAAATAAACTAAAAACAATATGTGAAAGTGAACTGAAAAAAAAGTTTAAAACAGATATGTTAGGGTTATGATGAAATAATTGTCATTTCTTCTCATTTTTATAAAATAAAAAAAAATCATAGGTATATATGCAGTTCCGTCTTTGTTATGTGACTTTTTATTTCAAAAGTTTTTGCTACTCAAGTAAGTCTTATTGTAAATACAAGTTATGCTACTGCCTAGTCTTATCCCATTAAATATTGCTTCAGAAATGCTATTGCGTAAGTTAAAGTTTTAAACATCAGCATATTTTGATCAAATGTGCATAGACCATATAAGCGAACATATACATTTATTTCTCCCAATGAAGAACCACTCATAAGAATACATCTTAAATCTCGTCGTCAAAATTAAGCACCAACAAGATCCATTCTTAAATCATAAAGAAGTTCATTGATGGCCTTTGGTTGGGAGAAGTGAGAGATACGAAAACTTCCCCCTTTCGTTAGTAGCTTGGTTGAGACTTATCTCCCAAAGCAATGAAACTTATGAACGGCGATTGTTGTTGTAAAACTATGGTAATGTTCCCTTTCTTGTTAATTAACGCACAAAATAGGTTCTGGGAAAATGCTCATTTCCGAAAGTCATAACCACCAAGATGATCTTAAATATCTCTGCTCTCTGTTTATGGATTATGGCAGCATGGATGCAGTTTTGTTCTTTTGTCTTCCTATCTGGGTTATATCTCTTAGAATTTATGTTAAGAAAGTGCTGTAGCAATGAGTTTAACGCTGTACTGCGCTCAAAATGCAGAAGCTATGCTAACTAAAAACTCACTAATTGCGCAAGGACTTTGTAAGTAAATGTTCAATTTGTAGTTCGGTGGTAAACGTTTATTCCGAATTTATCACCAATATTATTCTTTCAATGCAAACTGTTAAAGCAAGGTAACATTTATCATTATATGAATTACATAAAATAGTATTACAGCAGACGCCAGTTAATTGAATCACTGGTGAATTGAATCAACCGCATTAATAAATCAAATTGTCAAAAACAGAAAAAAATCCAGCTTTATTAATTTTCCTTTTTATTGAATCAACCGCTTCATGGAATCAAAATGAGGTCGTCTCCAAAATTTTAAAAGTATTTTTTTTTTAAGAGCATGCTTAAAAACAGAGGATCTGACCTTTTTTGAAGTAATTTGACTAAGTTTAATATTTTTAAAAACTTACTTTAATCGGTGCGCTTTCATTGTTTAATGCTTCTGCCGATGACATCACATTGATGAAATGCCATTTACTGTTGCCATTCAGAAGAGCACAATATTTAATTCGCATCTTTACTCACGTGTACTGGCAACGATAGGGTTGATAGCAAGCGTAGAGGCAATTTTTAATTCGCTTCTTGACTATCATAGCGTGGAAACGCAGTGAAAAATGCGCCAAAGGACATCATTTGTGACGTCATAAAGACCACGCCTTGTTTGAAAAATCGGACAGTTTAAAAAATTATTTCAAAAATAACTGTTGGGAAAATGAAAGTATTTTCTGGGTCCATGTTATTTTTTTTTGCTCATTCTATCAATTTCTGTGACTAAAAGTAGTACTTTTGACTGACAGAAACAACGCCATTGTTTGGAACCCACGTGATTATTATAAGTGGCAAACGATACATTCTTTATTAAATGTGAAAAATATTTTGTCAAACAATCGGTTTTTGTTTTTATTTATTATATTGAAATTCTCTTATTTAATGGACGAGTGTATAGTTGATCATAACAGGCAACAAAAAAACAAAATTCGAGTATTGTGTTGTATTAGATTAAATGAGCTAATACATCATTATACCAACGGAACATACTGTTATAAAGTTTATCTTACTTGATGTTGAGTAATTACCCCCTGCAGCACTCACAGCGTTTTCCATTACTATTATTGATCGAAGTGCTCCAGTGGAAACTTAAAACTTCCATTTCCTGTTTTCCAACGTTGCAATATTATTTTATGCAGTACATTCAGTTAATCAACGTTCTTTTGATGTCAAGAAAGTTTTTGATGAAAATATAATAAGTTATCCCACATATGTTGGAAGAAAATTTACATAGACATGTGTATTGTGTCTGTTCGATTTTCAAAGTTTTATTAACAATTTGCATAAAATTTGTCATTAGCCGAAGGTGTAACCGTTCTGTTTCTGCACTGTTGTGCTGTATTTTCGTTAAAGTTTGCCAGAGTAAATATATTTTTTTTAAATATTGGCGTAAATTTTCGGAATTACAATATTTATATTTTTTATAGACTCCGATATCAATTTTGTGTGTCACCCCCCAGATGGGTGTCCCCCCAAAAACTCCCTTCCCCTTTGACACTTCTTATTTATCTATATCTATATTAATAATATAAAGCAGTAGAAGTTTGTTTGTTTGAACGCGCTAATCTCAGGAACTACTGGTTCGAATTGAAAAAAATATTTTTGTGTTGAATAGTCCATTTATTGAAGAAGGCTATAGGCTATTTTTTTTTAATCAAAATTGACCGAAATATTCGTTATTGCATATAAATGTTTAATGAATTCTTTAGTTCTATGAATTCCTAATAGATGGCCGGGTAAGTTAACTCTTCGAAAGGGCGCTGACCGATAGTGTTGGTAGCGGCGAGGAACCATGCCCAAGCTACGCTGTTGTGATCAGCGAACAGATTTTTGAATGTGTTTTCTTTCTTTTTCTTTTTTAATGTTCAGGTACATAATCTGATTTTGTAGGATTTTTCTATTGGGTTTTGTTTTCTTTATTTCTTCATCGTTTGTTTTTGTTCTTATAGTTGAAGATAGTTACTTATCTAAGCAAATAATTTAATTTGTCGTATTATTTAATTGTGATTGTTCTTTACAGCGTTTTTATTATAGCATTGTCTATTTAGTGAAACACTTAAAATGAAAGGGGAAATAACCTCTTTACACGCTAAAGGGCAGGGTTACGGTGGCGTGGTTGCTTGGCGCATTAAGCGATGAACTATGTAGCTGAAGGATTATTTTGAGTTTTAAAGCTACTGTTAATATTTTTATGTGTTTTGGTGAATAGTTTTAAATTCCAAAGAGGCTTTAATAGGTCTTTTGAAAAGGTGTATACGCATTTTAGTTGAATAAAAATGATCATTTCACATCAGAAGAAGGCGGCGGTTATTATTATTTTTTTTTTTTTTGCTCAACGGACCTTTTTTGACTTTTTAGCACGGGCATCGCCGTGCAGGTACTGCTTGTGTAATATAAATTTGGTTACAAAATATTTTGATTGCATTTTCAAATACTTTTCCGTGTATACGCTTTAAATTCTTCTTTTTTCCTTTTCATTTTAACTTTAGAGCAAGAATAAAGAAGGGCCCTTTCTCCTACACAAAATTAAACTACACTTTCATTCCAAAAATCTTCGAGCCAAAAGGGAACGCTAAATGCAATTTACCTTATCTCACGACTTCATTTTCATCCGTTTTAAAATAGCACATCTCCTGAGCTAAATGTATGAAACATTTAACTTTAAACACCACGATCCGGGACATTAGATAAGGCCGATAATGATCTTCCAACACTCTGGAATCGCTGACTTTTAAAATCACATGTTTATCGGGGACCGAAACTCATAAACGGAGTCTATATTCGCCGAAAACTACTATAATCACCAGCTTACTAATTAATATGCAACATTAATTCGCTGGTGTTAAACCCTTTCGGAAATGCTTAGTGTCCGAAGAGGTCTTAACTACCGGGGTTCGTGGTAGCTGTGAAACACGGTAATATGAGTTTAATTGTGTGCTTTAAGCTCAGTAGTGGCCGTGTTGAATATGTTTGTAGAAGGATGTGTGTTAAGCATTCGTGGTTCGCGAGAGGTAATAATATCAATTTTTATGTCTCTCACTAGGCTTAATTTCATTAATTAGAGAAATGGACATTAGGAAATGATGTAGAAGTACATTAGAGGTAACTTAATTTTCATACTTCATGCTTGAATAGTTTTCCATTTGCTTGTATTATCTGGTTTTTAAGCACACTTTTGCAATCAAACCGAATTCAGCAGCAATGTGCGTAACGTGCCTGTGTCCTAAGTTCAATTACACATTCGTTTGTTTTTTATTGTGTTTGTTTGAATATATTTATTGAAGAATGTGTATTTAGCATTTGTGGTACTCGAGAGGTAATAATGTAAATTTTCATGTGCACCACTAGGTTTAATTTCATTATTTAGAAAAATCGGCATTAGGAAATGATGTAGAAGTACATTAGAAGTAGCTTAATTGTCATACTTTATACTTGAATAGTTTTCCATTTGCTTGTATTTTCTACTTTTAAAGCACACTTTTGCAATCAAACCGTGTTTAGTAGCATTATATGTAATGTGCTTGGTAATACAGTGTCCTGAATGAAATATTTTTTTTTTTTTTTTTTTTTTTTTTTGCGTTTGTTTGAACATGTTTATTGAGGAATATGTTTTAAGCATTTGTGGAACGCGAGAGGTTATAATATCAATTTTTATGTGTCTGGTCACGCTTAGTTTCACTAGAGAAATGGGTTCTAGAAAATGGTGTAGAAGTACATTGGAAATAACATAACTTTTATACTTTATAGCTAATTGATTTTTCGATTTGCCTGTACTTACTGGTTTTTGAACACTTTTGCAATCAAACCGAGTTCATGAGCAATGTACGTAACGTGATTGGTAAAGTAGTGTACTAAATTGAGTTACGGACCTGTGTGATTTTTTTATTCGAATATAGCTTTTTTTTTTTACATTTTAGAACGCGTTGCGATCTATGTGTTTCGAATTTTGAGTTGCCATTCATTCTATTGAAAAACAGAACAAGAAGTTCCGTCCAGAACTAAACGAGCCTACATTCTTGTATACCAATATCGACTTTCTAGTTTCTGATCATTATACTTAAAATTAGTCGCAAATTATTTCAAATATATTTTTTTTAAATATTTTAAGCTGACATCCAATAAAATAAAATATGCCTCGCTCATCTTACGAATTAGATGCGTTAAAAATAAATAAACGAGCAAATAAAGTAGAATTACCGTTTAAACAAAGCACTAATATATTTTTTAATTTAAAAAAATCTTTAATCGCTCTCAAAAGGGAAAAAAAGAATTAAAAGTAATAAGCTCATTAAAATAAATACATCATATCAAAAAAAAAAATCGTTTGGTTTTCAACTCTGGCCAAAAAATAATAAAAAATAGGAATAAATGTATTTTCAAAAATAAATAAACAACAATAAAATGTCAACTGAACGAAATATTTTTCATTATAAAAAAAAATCGTTTGTTCATATCTTTAAGTAGAAACAGCAAGGACTCCAAATTTCTCCGCCAAAAACTGAGAGCATAAATTAAAACTTAAAAAAAAAAAAAAAAAATGTGAAAATAAAAACAAGTCTTATTAACATTAATTATTCGACATTAAAAACCATGGCTGTGGAGTCGGAGTCAATCTCATTTCGGGAGAAAAGAGTCAGATTCGGTAGCCGAAGGATTTTAATTCAAAGACTCGGAGTAGGAATCGGTCATTTTTCCTCAAAGTCAGCTATTCTGCCAATGTTTGTTGAGTTTGACTCGGACTTATTTTGAGATAAAGTAGTCGGAGTCAGAACCAGTCATTTTTCAACCGTATATTAATTTTTGCCAACGCTACGAAGTCGGATACGAAGTCGGGGAGTCGGAGTCAGACTAATTTTCTGGACACAGGAGTCAGATTCAAGTGCCCCAAAATTCTCGGAGTTGGAGTCAAGAGTTGGTTGTCAAGAGCTATTTCCAACAAAATTTATTTGAAATAAATCCGCCTTTGAGTTTGGAATCTATATCGACTTTCAGTTTCCCCGTAGGCGCTAATGGTAAAGGATTTGAACTGTTCAAAATTGAACGGACAATTGTTCAAATGAAAAAGATATTTTCGATACAAGTTTTTCATCAAAAGCTTTTTCCTACAACGCTTGTTTGAAGCAAATTCGCCTCTTAGTTCAGGATTTATATTTGCCTTAAATTTCCCTGTAGGCCCTAATATTAAATTTTTTTGAACTATTAAAATTTGAACGAAAAATTGTTCAAATCAAAAAATGAAATATAGAAATGAGGTGTCATCACCGAGATCTTTCTAGCAAAAAAAAAAAAAAAAAAAAAATTCTAATCGACAGACAGACCAACAGAAATTTTTCCCCATCTCAATACCCTACTTTCCAATTTTCAATTTTTCGATTATTTTATTTATTTTTGACTTTTTTTTTGCTTTGTTTTGTTTTTCTCGATATTTTTACGATGCATTAAGCTTTCTTTCATGATTTTTTCTTTTTTCTCTGACTTTTACTGGGGAAATAGGTTAAAGGGAAAACAAATCGGCGTTTAGCATTAGTGAGAATAATAACATATTTTTATTCTACTTTTCATTTCTTCTTCTATTTTTCATTTTTTTCCTTTTACCCGTGCATGTTAGAAAACTAAGCTGACAATAAAAGATGCATTATTAGGTAACACACTGGTACCCAACCTACGACCCGCGGGCCAGATGTGGCCCGTCATAAAGTTACGAATCAAAACATGTATTCTGGAATCTTCAAAAACAACAGATTGTCTTTATTTGGTGTTATAAGTGGTTGTAGCAAATTTCAAGCCAAATAGTTTGAAATTTGTTTCTAAAAGACTTCGTGTCAGTAAAATAAGCATGTAGTAATGATCGCAATAGTTCTTGATTTGCAACTTTCTTTCATTTTCCGCGTTTTCATATTCAATCTATACAAGCTATGTAAAGATGTTTTTTTTGTTTGTTCAGGCCCGCAAAACGCACCTAAGTATGAGGTGCGGTCTTTGGGTAAAAAAAGTTTGAGCACCACTGAGTTGACAAATACTTGTGAATATTTATTTGTTTACTTTTTTTTATTAATTAGTCAGAAAATTGGCTCAGAGGCTAATAGTTATCTTTCCCTCTCCCTCCCCCTGCCACCCGTTCCTAATGCCTCTGAACTTTGTAAAATAAAAACGCAGAGTGCAGAGGACGATTCAAGAAGTGAGGCATAAAAAATTTGAGATTGTCTGCGTATGGGGCAAAATGGAGCCTCGAATTTTAAACCGATGCAAATAAGCAGGCAAACAGGTATGTCCTGTAACTATACGAGAAAGGTAACTATACCTTATACAAAAGTTTTGAAACAAAAAAATAATAAACTTATTGTCCTATTAAATCATGGAAATCATTAATAAACAAAAGTTTATCATTATTTTCTAAAATAATGCTTTAACTATTCTTAACGATTAAATTTTTTAAACAATTGGATTCTTGTTTTACTTATCCCATAGTAAAGGGCAAGTGAGTCACCCGACTTTTACTTAAATTTAAATGAAGCATATCCAAAAAAGTGGTAAGGGGGTCTTAAATGATAAAGTATGTACATTTTTAATGAATGTGTGAATTATTTTTTTCTTGTTGCATCCATTCAAGAGATATTTACTGTCTTTTAAATCTGTATCACGGAATATTTTAAAAACGAAAAACAAAACAATTTAATTTGAAATTTATTGAAAGTCTATATGTATATATTTTACTTTTACATATAAAGGTGTGTTTAATGAAAGTAATCCAGTTGATTAAGATCAATTTGAGTAAATTAGCCAAAACTATAAGTTAATAGTTTTGGCTATAAGTAATTAAATTGAAAACGCTAAATGGCCTGAGTCTATGTGATGTTGGCTAAGGAAGAACCATTATCGCTTCATCCTCAGTAATTATTCCAACATCATCTGCACCATGCCAATAAAAAATGTCACTCTTTCTATTCGTTCTTGCAAATTCAGCAGTATTTTTAAATTTGTATCTTTAACTTCCAACATTAGACCTACTTAAATCTCTTGAAGGTTTTTCTTTCATGTATGTTTCACAAATACATAATCACCAGCTTTGGCAGTTTTTGTAGCTGAACTATCACCTCCTATTAAGTCATCATAGTTGTCCTGTATTTCACGAATATAAATAATTAATCATATTTGCTCCTGATTTTGAAATCTCCATTATCATAGGGGTCGCACTTACTCCATAGTGAGGGGACCCACTTACCATTACAGCAAAAATTTACGGGGTAAGGGCGACCAATCCTCTTAAACACTTATTAAAGATATTTTATGAAAAAATTCTTCTTGTTGTATGAACTTCAAGTTAAACTATACGTGAAAAATTAATTATCATGCAAAATAATAAAAACTAACCTGGAAACACTTTTTCGAAAAATGTTGCTTTAACTCGCAATTTTTTTTCCAGAATTTTTTTTGACTAAGTACTATGACCTAGAAGAAAATTCCACGAAACCAAAATCTGTGCGAAACCAATCGCTGTGATGAAAATTAACATGATCAGTGTAAAAAAGTTTGTAAGCACTATCCATATTTCAGTTTTAGACCAGTTTTAGATCAGTGACCCACTTCTCCAACCAACCCTATATCTTCTTTTAATTCAGAGTTTAGACAAATGAAAGTATCATGCTTTCAAACGCTTATGGATGACCTGTGCACTTTTTTATGTTTTCTTTATTTATTTTTTTTTTTTTTTGTAAAGAAGTCAGTAGCTTCATTTCTTGGAACCCCTCAGGGGGAAAATATACATGTTGGTATAATACACATAGTTATGCCTTTGCCCTGGCTAAACGGCAGTAACTTAATGTTTAATGTCCAAGCTTTACCTTCAACTGACGAGTTGAACCTTACCATTGCTACGGTCTTTCGCTGATTTGCTACATTTACTTTAGCTACAAGTTTGTTGGCGGTCTCACTTTCAATGAAATGACGTATGCACCCAGCTCTGTTTTTGTCTATTGCCGACTGATGACTCCATACCAAGGACGAAACTGCAGTCTCTAGGTGCATAACCGGGCTATTGGTATATTACAGTCGAACACCCTTAATGAAATTGTTAATTTGCCCCCTTCTACACCCCAAAAAATGTTTTAATATGCGGGATATTCCGTTATCTGGAATCAAAATAACAAATTTCATTAATGAAATACACCGCCAGATCAGTCAATTCCGGTCGAGGACTGCAGTTTCGTGCTTATTAGCACTCATCAGCCTGGCATAGGACTAACTGAGCTGGAGGTGGAAAACCTCTTAAGGAAGCCAAGAGTGCCAAACAAACTGGTAACTAATATAGAATTAGCACTGACCAGACGAGTGACCGAAACAATGGTTCGGTTCAACTCGAATATTGCAGGCAAGGCAGGTAAATTCAGTAAGTTACCGCCCTATAGCCAGGGCTAAGGCAGAAATACATGAAATATACCGCCAGCTCAGTCAATTCCAGCCGAGGACTGCAGTTTCGTGCTTATTAGCACTCATCAGCCCGGCATAGGAAAGTGACTGAGCTGGCGGTGTATTTCATGTATTTCTGCCTTAGCCCTGGCTATAGGGCGGTAACTTACTGAACAAATTTCATTGGTTTGGGACACTGAAAATTTATTACATTAAGCGAGATATTTTTTTAACCGATATTTCAATAAGCGGGATCGACTGTACGTATAGAGTTACAGAGTCAGAGTCCTTTTTTACTGAGAAAGACTACCAGCATTCCACCAAAGCACTTTCATATCAAAACTCATCTTGCACAAATCTTACTCTTTGCTCTTTAGAACTTCAATTTCTAAAAACTTTCGTAGGAGTGTACTGAACCTCACAGCTTACCTTTATTTAATTGATGGTGACCTACAATTGGTGTTTCCTTTGAAAAATATCCAGGTTGAGCCTTTGAACCTAGCCATAATATCATCTAAGATCGTCTAAAATTCAAATTTCGAAACTTCAATTTCGAAAAAAATCTTGTAGAAAGTTCCGGTCGCTATCCCCATCAGAATAATAAGAGATGTTCTACGATTGCGTTTTCAAGACTTCAATTTTGGAAGAATTCTGGGGAAGAGCTCCTTTTCTCCTACAACCATCGAATATTGTGTAAAATTGCGTTTTTGAAACTTTAATATCGAAAATATACGCGAAGAAAGTTCCTGTCTCTTGGCTCAATGAGGGGGCGATCGCCCCCATCACCGCTCCCTTGTATCCTTCCTTGCACAAATCTCGAATAAAATGTTCAGAGACGCAAGGAAAGAGGAAAAGTCGAAGGGGATTTAATGTTAACTAAGGTGCCTCACAAGGAAACCTCCTACATTATACCCCGAGAACTTAAAAATATTTCTCAACAAAAATACTCATTTAATGTTTCTAAGTAAGTTTTATACAAGCTGGCGGAAATCAATGAACTCATTCTCTATTGACTTTTCATTTGCGACCTGCTAATTAACTACTATGATGAAATTACTAAAACTACTTCAAAAGAAGAAAAAAATCTCTATTTTGTTTTCACACAGTATAGATTCTGACTTTCTTATTTTTATAAAAACGTCCGTTCTTTTCTGAGAAACAGAAATGTTGTTGATGTTTCCCTAGTTTAGAAATTCTAAGGAAAGATTGATTGCAATTGCCTCAAGAGGTTAGACTTATTTATGTTACTTTCATACAAGACAGCACAAGAAAGATTTTTCTACAAACACAAAATGAAATAACACCCAGGGCACCGGTAGGAATCAAACCCACGACCTCCGGTGTACAAAGCAATGCTTCTACCTTAGTGCTACGCAAGAGAAAAAAAAATAGGTACAAGTAGTATATTTTTAGAAAATATTGAAATGCAAGCGATCAAGCTATTCAATTTAAACGTTAAAAAAGACAACAAAATATAAAAAAACAATAATAAAATTGTCTTATAGACTAAAAACAAATTTAAAAAATATTGCTTTAAAGTAATATTATATGAAAAATATAATGTATTACTCACATTCTTCAAAAAGTGCAACTTTTCTGTCACACGCCTTTTACAGAAAACATTTTAGGAACAGTTCATTTAACAATGCTTTTTAATTTCATCAAAAAATATATCTATTTAAACCTGCAAACATTTTTTTTAATAATAATTTTTATTTTCTAATATTTTTGGTTCAGAACATGTGGATTCTCACCTCCGTGGCATGTCACACATCTTGTGTGACTATTTATGTTGCGTAATAACTTGTTTAACTAAAAGTATGTATTTATTTATTTATTATTCCTTTCACAAGTGTCTCAAATACTAATTGTTTAAGTATATTAATTTTTTAATATTGTGTTTCAGTAGGACAAGGAGTCATATCACCCAATAAATTCTCACCTCCGTTACCTTAACACAAAATGCCATTCCTCATTAACACTTGGCAGTAATGACATCAAATTTTATTTTCCATGATACAAGGGAGCCCCCTTGTTTATTTTCAGCCATAGTTGAAGTTGTGAGATTTTTATCGAAAAACAAGAAGATAGTTTTTGCTTTAAAAACTTAGTGTGGTTATTCTGACTTCTCACATCTGTGACAGACCTTATCAATGTCATTATTTCTAAAGGGGAAAATAAATGATGGAAAGAAAATACATCAATAACAGGCATTCTACCAAAATTATAAATTGCCAGTATATCCTCAAATTTACTAAATACTATTTTTTATCATATGTTTGAAAATTACTAATTAAGCCGTACTTTAATTAAGAGAGAGCTTAATATTATGTTCCCACTAATCATTAAAATAGTTGATTGTTTGCACAATTAACAAAATTACTACATGATACTAAATTGGCCTCAATTTTTAAATATTAAAAAAAAAATATTTTTTTTATTTCCGTGAACAAAGCATTTTTTAATTTTTTTTTAATTTATGAGTAAAATAATTTTAACTTACCTGGGCCATTGTTTATGGTTACTTCTAATAGGTAACCCTTTCATGTAAGAATGAAAAAAAAAAAGCAAAAGGTTTCGAAATTGAAAAATATTTGCTTTCAAAAGTTACGTTTTCTGGAGAATGACCCATATACTCAATGTTATATAGGTAATAAGATGAAACATCTTAAATAATGTTAAAAATAAAGTAGATGCAATTGTATTTCAGAACCAAATTGATTAAAATTATTTGGAAAGAATAATGCTGAAAAAAAATGTTTATAATTAAATCAATATATTATGCAATAAAAGTGCTTACGTAATAACTATACAAAAGTAGTCTATTCGATCTACTGAAATTGAAAGACTTTTTTTGCTTGAAAATACCTTAAAGTTAGTTGAAGATTTCAGCATCTACCACCAACAAAAAACGATTTTTTTTTCTAACTCAGAAAGCGATTATCATAGCAGCATCAATCTTATTTATTTCCGCATTTTCTGCTACGTCTAATTGCTTTATCAAAGTTCAATTTAAAAACTAATTAAAGTAGACATTATTTTAAAGAATTCTTTTATGCCTTCCGAATTTAATCAAACTTTTATGCTAATATAATATTTTCTCCTAATTTCAAAACATCACGTTCCTTTTTCTTTTTTTTTTCTTCGAGTTTTAATCTTGAATGAAACATTTTTTAAGACACACATAGGCCCTTCAAAATTAAAAATAAATAACGGGTTCACATATTTTGCTTTTAGAATCTGCATTAATTAAATTTGATGTTTCATTTTTATATGTTCTATCCGGGAAAATAAATATATATTATGTCTTGCATTCTGCTGCTGAAGGAAAAAATAAATAAGTTTAAATTGTTTTGAAG
Organism: Uloborus diversus; assembly: GCF_026930045.1. Classification (NCBI taxonomy): domain Eukaryota; kingdom Metazoa; phylum Arthropoda; class Arachnida; order Araneae; family Uloboridae; genus Uloborus; species Uloborus diversus. The sequence continues at coordinate 152,573,725 of NC_072736.1, read as the reverse complement.
CTCCTGGTGGAGTACGTATTTTTGCTTAAAAGTTTTGCTCTACCACTTTTAAAAAGTTTGGTACTTTAATTCTTATTTTAAAAAGTTTTATCTTTGGAAAAAAAGTCGTTAAATTGTTGTTAACATTTTACAAGGAAATTTAATTGATATGACTTTTTTTTTCCACGTGCTTTTAAACATTCATTTTATCTCCAGTCTTTATCATGCCTTTCTTGTTGAGTAAAATATAACATAGATGGACAAAAGTAACGTACATGAAGTAGATATTTTCAGGACACAATTTACGTTTATTTACGTTATTTTTTTCCCTTTTAATTAGCAGAAAGTAAACTTGATCATTTTTAACTCATCCCTTCCTGTTATCTTGATCCTTTTCCATTCCTGTCTGTAGTTAATGTAAACGGTCACGATAAATGATAAATAAACGTATTTAAGTATTTCAAAAGCGCAGGCACTGTTTCAGACCAAATAAATGGAATTGCACAAGAAAATGAATGCAGTTGTTGGGCAAAAATTCCTTCAGTTCTTCCCAAAAATCATGTTATTTAAATCTGTTCCTGACTGTATCTCTGCCTGTAATCGTATTTCATTCGAGCTCTCAATGTCCCCTCTAAATGTTTTTGCACCGGAGATTTAAATCGAAAGCCATGCCATTAAAACCGGTTTCTGTCACCCAGGTTGGTGCCAAATGTGGCGACATATAGCCAAGTCACAGCCGTCGAAGGCGGTCAGAAGAGGACGGAGCCTACGAAGTACACCGCTGATGGCGGATCACACATAGAGTTAGAGTAGGAACCGTTTTAGTTTAAACTTTCGGTTTGACTCAAGTTCATCTAATTTGCACTTTCAAGCAATATTAGACATTAAAATTACATAATATATTTTCTGATCAATTTGATTAACAATGTTACTTGCTTTACATGACGCTTAAATTCTAAAAGTTACTGAATACTCTCTTTTTTCCCATTTCACCAGGAAATGCAATATTCATATTTTACAAGGTGTCATTAGTAGAAAATGACCATGGATGTTCATTTTCATTATTGTTTTTTCATTTATTTATATAGCTCTTTACTGAAAAATGGAACATAATATCTATGTGTCAGAGTCAGACTAATGAAGGTCCAATAATAGCAATTTTGAGGTTATTACTGCAATACGACCAGTAACAAGCTAATTATATAAAAGAAATTCCTTCATAATTAACCAGTGTAATAAAAAAATCTAGTTGCATCCTTTGTATGCACCAGAAAAACGTTTTTACGATCTCCTGCAAAGAATTGATAGCGTGACTTATGTTAGTAAGACTTCGAAGTACATATGCGTAATTGAAGAGTTTTAACGTTATGACCCTTGCTTTCTGCAATATTTATAGTCCGGATGTTCAAACGTCAAAAAGTTAGAAAGAAAAGAGAGTGAAAAAGTGTGTTAATTTATTTCCTTATTTAGTTATGTACTTTCGAAAATTTCATAACTGAATAAGAGTTAATTACATTAGTAACTGCTTTCTTGACACTTGATCAAAATAAACTTAAAGCAAAAGAGTAGGAGTTTCTTGAAGTTTTGAAAAATAAAGATCTAATTTTTACTCATTTTATCTTTTTCACAACTTTAAAAATGCATTTTGAAATTAAATTAATATTGTAGCATTAATATTATCTCGATGCGATACAAGGAAATGTTTCACACATTTTGCCGCTGTGTTTAGTTATGGAAAACAATAACTTTTATTCTTGAACAATGGCCAGTCAAAATAACGCCCAAACAGAAAAAGAAAGAAAAAAACGGCGCAGAGTAGAAATTATTCACATTTCAGGCACCATTTGTGGCCTAACGGCGCGTGAACGATTAACACTCGAAGAAGGAGAAGTGATTTATGAAGACAAGTCGACAATTATTACATGACTTTTCGTCATGGCTTTTGGCAACTTTTAATGTTGTTGCAGCTTTTGAACCTAACATAATGATGCCTGTAACCATCCCATTAATTTCCGTCTTATCTACACAAGTAAAATTTTTTAAAGTGCTTCATATGAACACAGAGATAAATTTTGCGTAATAAATTTCCAGTATATGTTCATAAAAGTGATAGTTTTTAAACAGAAAATTTCATTTTGCAAAATCTTTAGGGTTATAAATTTGGGGAATATTTTTAAGAAGAATATTTCGTGTGGAAATAATAATAAATAAATTTTCCTCACAAAATAGCGAGTTGTTTCAAAGCTGGTTAACCTGCGGCTGTTTTTAATCAGAAGTTTATTTTGTTAAATTTGTAAAAAAACTAAAAAAAGATTATTTTTAAACATATATAGTTTTCAAAGTACATATTGGGTGGGTGAGGGAGGGGCGCAAAGAAGAGTTTTAGAGTTGTATGGAACCCTTTCTTCAAACTAAGAAATAATTATTTATTTGCGTTAAATTTCATTAACTGAACTGTAGACGCAAAGCTATTTTTTAATGTTGAAAAATAATTAGTGAAACTTTCCTTACGTGCTCTTCTTGAATCCGATTCTAGTGCTATAGTTTAATCAAATCCTCAAAAAAAAAAAAAAAAAAAAAAAAAAAAAAACTTAAACAAAACATTATCATGCATTTACGGATTATATTGGGAAAAAAACAAAAACGTTGGGTACGATATTTCTTTCTATCTCTCAGTTTTTAAAGAAAACGTGAGGTGAATATTATTTCTCTTCAAAACACAAACCGATCACAAAAAGTTACCATAACTTTGTTCATAGGAAATGATGCCAAGGAAAATAAAAAAGTAACTAAAGTAACTACAAAAATATAATAGTGAAAAACTTTTGGCATCGTATGATTGTTAAATAGTTTTATTTAATTAAAAAAAAAAAGTGATAACAGTTAAGCTATTAAATCATTTTTTATGATGTAGCATTGATATTGTGCTCCGTAACAGCAACGTTGGGAAATTGATCTTCGGTCTATGAGCTGTACTACTAATTAATTTAACCCTGGTTTAAATACCAGTTGCAACAGCGGCAACAATATTGTCGCAGGTTTTCTACGCACGTTACGTCACGCGTATCAAGAAAAATTTTCTTTTTCTGTTAAACAAAGCATCATAAACGAAAAATAACCACATGTCTTGGGGAAGTCGTAGCGATGATAAATCAGCGTTATATTTTGAGTAATCATTTACTAGAACTTCAACGGGAATACATACTGCATCGTGAAGAAATAATACTCATTTTGATTTGGCATTAGAATGAATTGAAATAACTTAGATTCGTATTTTTCTCCGTCTAACTCCGAAATCTCTTTGAATTACAAAACAATTTGCAACTATGCAGATATAAATATATATGCTAGGGTATTTCATACATTTTGCAAAAAATAACATTATTTCTCTAGTAACAGCATAGGCAACTTTAGAACAATGGCATTCGAAGTAGAAGCCATCATGCTCGATCGTCTTGTGTCTTCTTAATTGCCAGTTTTTCAGTACTATCGCGATATTAACAAAGGATTACCAGTAGCATTATAATCATCATAGCCACCATAATAATTAATATCAATTTTATAATAACCATATTGTTCTGTTCATGTGATGCTATAAGTCTTCCCCCCTAATCGCAGCATTTGCCAAAAGTTGCCTTCGTTGCGTTGTGGTCTAACTCGAACTCATAAATCAACAGATTTCTAACTTACTTAGATAACTACTCATTTTTAGTACTCCCACTTCAAAGACCTCGAATTGAAATTCATTGTTATCTATTGATAAGTCATTCTAAATAAAGACTTTTTACTTCCTTTTACAAAAAAGGAAGTATTGTATTCGCGAAAAAATTTTCACTCAAAGATCGACCTTAATTACCATTTTGCTCACCCCCGAATGAATGTTGAGACTTTTTTCCGACCCGACCATACGTGCATATATACCTTAGAACGTATAGACACCCGAAATATCCATTTTGACGATTCCCGAGTTATTTACAACGAGTTTTCTCGTGACGTCTGTATGTACGTATGTTAGTGCGTATGTACGTAGGTGCGTATGTGCGTATGTATGTCGCATAACTCAAGAACGGTATGTCCTAGAAAGTTGAAATTTGGTACGTAGACTCGTAGTGGGGTCCAGTTTTGCAACTCTCTTTTTGGTTGCATTCGGGTGTTTCTAAAGGGGTCTTTTTCACCTTTTTGAGGGTAAATCATTGTTAATTTCGTTGCAAACTCAAGTGGTGTAATAATTTGGGGGACACTTAGCGATATATCGCCAGTCTTTTGGTTGCCAAGTTTTGTCGCCAACTTGGTGACAAATTTGGCGTTTTTTTTTTTTAATTTGGTTTCAAATTCGCCACTGTTGGTGATATTTAGAGGGTTAACTATTGAATCATATTAAAATTGCCAATAATGTTGAAATAACATGAAATTGGTATAAAAGGAAGTCATGGGATGCAAACATCAGCTCGTTTTTTAGTAATATGTCTCTGAACTTCAATATGACATGCGCACTAGTTAAAAGTAAGGGAGACGGATGCAAGATGGCTAAAGGGGTAAGTTGACGCAATCTTCATAACTTTTCCGATTTCAATCAGTTGCCGGTAAACGTTTCAGGGTATTTTTTAAACTGTTTTTGTGCCTTACCACTGCAACTTGGTAGCGTTACCCATGTGCCGCGGATATTTATGACTGTTTGTCCTTTTTTTTTTTTTGCACTGGATCGTTTTTTTTTTTTTTTTTGCTACGTCTCTTTTGTTTATAACGTTCCAATATTCGTCTTAACTTTTACTATTTAACTTGAGCTTTTCTTTATAGTGTACGATTAACTAACCTTCACTGTTAAAAATTTTTCTTAAAGTTTACAGCAAAAGCACTGGCAACCATATTGCCAATGCGTTTTACTGTAAAAGCATATTTTACTGCAAAATATTGCTGTGGAAAAAAACAGAGCACTATGGCTTGTTGCTCTGATTAAAAATTGACAAGAAACAAGCAGCAGGGCCCGAGCCGAGGATCGTTTTATTCGCAGACCGGTTCTTTAAACTCTATTGCAATAAAGGATCGATGGGATAGTGGTAATAATTATTTGCTTCGGGGGATAGATATGTCACTTTGTGTACCGATTGAACGCTGCAACCGCTTACTTTTACCGGTACTGTAAATTATTTATCTACTGTAAACACTCTATTTTACAGGAGTATTTAAGATTATTTATACAATATGTGTGTGTGTGTGTGTGTGTATGTGGTTTCAGACATGTTTTTATTTGTGGATACTTTTCCAAATTATTTTGAAAGATACTCGGACTGAAAAAGGTATTATTTAACTTGTTATTTCTTCCAAAACTTAAGAAAAGAGATAAACTAGAAATGTAAAGCTTCTGCATCCAACTGTCAATTGAAGAGAATGTACGCGATGAAAAAAGGAACTTTCAAGTTTGACAACAACTGAAGTACGAGAAAAATTAATTAGAGAACAGAGAAGTGGACTTTTCTCCTAACTCCGTTCTTGTCAGCTTACTGTCACCGCCATGCCACTTTACAATGTCACGACAGATAAACCCCTTTTTTCAAAGCTCTGAAAAAAGTTCCCCCTTTTTTATTTTGTTTATTTTTTTCTGCACGTTGTTGCTGTAATTTAGAAGAAAAAAGTTGCAATATTTTTTCTTTATGTTTAGTGCGTCTATTGATGGTCGTTGCTACTTGATGCAGTGAATGTAGCTTCAGAAGGTGATTTAAGTGGGGTTCGAAGTCGTGTACTGCGCAGAATGTATTTACCACAATTAATATTAATTTAAAAATTGAAAAAACCGGACCTCATACTAAAATGCATTTTGAGGGTGTCAGAGAGAAAATTAAACACAATTAATTGTTTTCCATATGACATGCAAAATACTAAAAAGAAGTAATAGTCACACCTTTTAAAATTTGCTATTTGCAGATGTAGAATTACGAGGGAAAATTGAAAATTATTTGAAAAGCATTTGTTATACACTAAAATGAATTACATTTAAAAAAAAAAATTAAGGAGCTGGCAATTGTTAAATTTTTCAATCTCTGAGTCTTCTTTTAACATTTACATCTGTCCCAATCGGGTGAGTAAAGGCTTTGGATGTACTTAAAATCCGCTAAAAAAGTTGAAATTTTAGTTCTGTCCAACTCTCGGAAGTTTCAAACAAATTTCATCAGACGCAGAAAAATTCGCTCTTTCTTTTGGTTTTAATAGTTTCTTTGTGCAAACAAAATTTTGCTTCCAAAATCACGAAAAGTGATTTTGGTGACGTTTTCGAGTTTTTTAAATTATGACTTCAATAATTAAAGTCATGCAAAGAACAAGGCTTAGCTACGAACGCTTTTTATCAATTTGGGACAGCAAAAGAATTATCAAAATTGGTTCATTCGTTTAGTAAGTACGGTGCCACAGACTGACAAACTTATAACCCCTTTTCTTTGTTCTGTCTGGGATTAAAAACAAGTGTTATTAAATGAATGAATTATCAACGTTTTAATGCACAAACATTGCAAAACACATGCATGTATTTGCAATTTTTTGTATTAAATCGTTGGTAATTCATTCATTTAATTTTCAAGCAGAAATGTATTTATTCGTTAAACGTGTTATCATTCTACAGATCTAACATGTTGTTGTTCGTGGACGAATATTGCGTGTAATGTTGCGTAGTAGTGAAACATTACTGGTGAGTCTTACATCCTTGATGAATTTTGCGTTTGCATTCAAATATTTGGCTTTTTTTTACGTACCTGCATGTCACTTTCTGTACTGCTTCAGTTGTACTTGAACAAATAAATAATGCAAAAACCGTTGACATTTTTCCACTTTAATTTGCAAAATTATTGCAGATTGCATGATTTACACCACTCCCTTCTCACTATTTAGACCATTTAGATTACGAAAACATAACCTCTTCAGTTAAATGTTAAATTACTATTACGTAGGGAATTTAATGCTTCAAGGGATTAATATCATGCAATTTCTTATTTAATTTCTTTGGAACTTTCTTTTGTCTGAGAAAACTTATGCAAAAAAATATTAATTTACTTTAAAAAGCATTAAAAGTCATATTTAGTTTTATTGAACCGAATACCTTTTTTTGTTTACTCTGAGCATGCATCCATGAATTTTGGGGACCAATAATGCAAACATTTATGCGTATTAGAAAAGGGCAACTTAGCACCATCAAGCACAGGGCGACAAAAAAATAAATAAATAAATAAAATTTATAAATAAATAAAAATAATCTATTAATCAACACCCGATCCTCCCCCCCCCCTTCTCCAAAACGAAATCTGAAATATAATAATAATAACAGTAACAATAGTCATAATAATAATAATAATGGAGTTGGACGAAGGTCATTTAGTATCTACAAAATCTTATTCCACCAAAATGAATAGTCCAAAATCACGGCCAAAATCAAAGTTCACAAAAATTAGTCTCTATGAACTTTTTAAGCAAAATTGTTTTCTTTTAATTAATTAATATATTTTCAAGTATTATTAACTTCAACAAATGGCAATATCATTTAGCCGTTAGAATAATAATAATAATAGAAAGACGGCATTAATTCATAAAATATCCTGCCATTGAAATCGTGATGACTACCGACAACAGGAAATTAGAGAACTTCTCCAGTCATACTATTCGTAGACGTTTAAATTACCCATATCACGGGTGCTGGCATAGATTATTTTGAATACATCTCAAAAACTTTTTCTTGTCAAAATATACAATTTATATTGTTTTTGGACATTTTTGATATTTTAGATCGGTTTACTTCTTCAATTTCGTTGCTATTCAGCCATTTTCGCTTATTTAATTACTTTTCATCTTTTCGGTGAGTGAAATAATTCATTGCAGAACGCGAAACGTCAATACTACAACTACAAGGGTTTAATGGAGTCTATTTAATTCATAGAACGTTCCATTGGGAGATCCTTTTCTTACTGTTCAAGGCTATTCTAAGACAATTTTCCATTTAAAAATATTCATCTAAGCGCAACATCATGCCTATTCCAAATCCAAATGCAATTATCTACAGTCCATGTCTGCCCCCAAGTTTTAACAAGAATACAAACCTACCCGTTTGCGTGGAAGCACTTTCATGGACTACACAAAGCCTACTCTTAAAGTAGAACAATAATCATACTAAATTAAATTTTCTTTGTTTGAAACGATCTTCACCGTGTCACAATTGTTTACAAAAGAGATGAAATTCCTCGTCACATTTTTTTTTATACCTGAAATGATTCATTTTTGAACAAGCGAATCAATCATATGCGATGAAAACTGGGGGAAAAAAGACAGCAAAAACTTTTCGGCGTAATCTGCTTCTGATAACACGAAATGCAATTTATTTTTGTCCCGTGAGTTTACACTCTCCGTCCCATTGTGTTGACTTAGAAATTTTAAATTTGGTTTTGGTCGTGTTTTTTCTTCCGGCGAGGTAAAAAATCACTTTACGTAACATCTGTATATATATATGGAATAAAAGAAAATATTATCTTTAATCTTCAAAGGAGAAGAAATTGTTTTCATAGCCGAATATATATTGCAGCAGCACCGTAATTTTCGAATGCTTGACTCTCAACTCTACATTTTCCACTCAATTAATTGTCGTCTTGTGTCCCTAATATGTCTAGTGCTATTTTTCGCCTTTTTTTTTTTTTTTTTGAAATTTTATCGCTATTTTAGCATTTTTCCGATTATTACTGACATTTATAAATAAATTAATTTTCTAAATTTTCGAGCTGATTAAATTGAGAAAGCTTTTAACGTAGATGCTTCCATATCTATCTATATATTTTTATTAATCAATATACATTTACCTATTTACCTCAGTCTTTACCCTTTGTTTATCTATCTATCAATTTTTCGCTACGATGTCTTTACATTAATCGGTTTATTTATCTATATTTCCACACAAATTTTTTTCTTCTATTTTTATCCACTTACTTATCCGTCTACAGCTATGAATCTATATATTTCCACATAGTTTTTTTTTCTTTATTTTTATCTACATATTTTTCTGTATACAACTATGAATATCTTTATCTATCTATCAATTTATCGCTATGATGTCTCAATATTAATCGGTCTATCTCTCTGTATTTCTACATAGATTTTTTTTTCTATTTTGTCTATATATTTTTCTGTCTAAAGTTATGAATATCTAGCAAGATATCAAGTATAAAATTCTAGAAATTATTTGAAAAATATAAATGATACATCAACGTTTTTTATCAAAATCTCCCTTAATTTCAATTTATCCATCGATTTATGTAGCATAACTCACAACAAAGCATAATTAGTTCTTACTTGAATCTCATTTGTTGAAAAAACTTTATTAATACAGATGCTAACTCTTGAAAGCTAGCAAAGATCAGTAAAAATGAGATTCGCTGCTTGTAACTCTACTCTAACGAATACCACGACATTAAGTTCGGAGTCAATTGAATATAAAAAGCTGGAATCACATAAAACTTCATATTACTTATTTTTCTAATTAACTTATGAAAAATTGGGCTTCTACGTGCACATTGTTGGCAGAATTACAATCGTACACCAAATTGTATGTTTTTAACAAGGTTTCAATTTTTTTTCCCCTCTATGATTCAACTAAAAAGGAATATATCGGTACAGTTCCAGGTTTCATTCCACCAAAAATAATGGTTTTCGATTCAGTTCCAAATAAGCAACATATATTCTAGTTTGTTCTAAAGTTTTATATCTATCGTAAATGTAGTAATGATCATGCAATAATGATAATCATGTGGTTAAAGTTCAATTTGAAAATATTCATAAGTTGATTTCAGTAGTAAAATAAATATCGATATTCTTTTCCGATTCAGTTCCGGCTTTCGTTCCGAATAAATTAACGATTTTTTTTCAATTTCCGTTTAGTTCCAGTTTTGCTCCTAACAAATTAACGTTTTTTTTTTTTTTGTTTTTTTTTTTTTGCAAATATCGGTTCAGTTCCAAGTGAACATTTTTATTTTACATGCATTCGTATTTTTTCTAAAATTAGAATTATATCATACTTGAAGCAATATGCCGGAAATGATGATAATTATATGGATGAAATAAAAAAAAAAAAAAATAAAGACATTTGTAAGCCAGTTAAAGCAGAGAAATGAACACTGATATTTTTTTTTTATCGATTTATTGCCACCTTTCGTTACTGAGTAATAAACGGGTTTTTCCTGTTTTCCGTTCCAAATAAAAAACGTTTTTTTTTTAAATTATTATTATTATTTGTTTCCTCGGTTCAGTTTTGCTCAAGGCCCTAGTTTCTAGGCCGTAACGTTTTTTATGGGAGCCTCGACACAAACATTTTATTTTATTATACGATAGGTATATGAAATAGATATACATGTATAATTTCATTGAACAAGGTTTTAATACATTTTAACCTTTAAAAGGCAACTTTCTGTAGTAAAGCAGTCATGTTACATCGTTTTGGGTCAATATGACCCGCTTCGAGGTTCTAATGTTAAGAATTGGACATGCTTCCTCTCCTGTACTCTAATGAGTCTTGTGACTTAACCCATGACTTAATGGTTTAGTTTTTTAACTTTAGTTTTAATTTATCAAAGTCAAACTATGGTGAAAGCTAAATACATCTCTGTGTTCAAAAATGAAAAAAAAAAAAAAAAAAATCTGCAAAGGGAAAAATAATCTACGCAACATTTGCTTCTTTAGAGCAGTGTTGCTCGAGATTCACTCAAATTTCGAATTTGCAACAGAAGGAATACAAATAGCTAGAGGATTAATTGCTTTAATTCTAGAATAAACTCAGACATGTTTGAGCAATTGCAACACTTACTATTAAATACAGCAAGCTCCCGATTTTCCGTGGAATGGAGTGGCATGGCAACCGCTGATAATCCTCAAAACGGTGAAAAACGATAGTATTGTGTGCATTAGGCTTAAAACAATCATACGCTTGCATACATTTAAACTATAGCTAAAGTAGTTACAATGTATGTAAAAGCAAAAAAAAAACCGAGCTGATGTGTGCATCACATGACTTCCTTTTACTCCAATTTAATGTCATTTTCTCATTATTGGCAGTTTTAATATGATTCAATAGTTTACTCTCTAAATATCACCAACAGTAGCCGAATTGAAACCAGATTTTTAAAAAAAATTTTTAAAAAATCCGCCAAATTTGTCGCCAAGTTGGCAACAAAACTTGGCGACCAAAAGACCTTGGCGACCTTGTCCGCCGAATTATAACACCACTTGAGTTTAGATCGAAATCAACCATGATTTCCCCCAAAAAAGGGGCAAAAGACCCCCTTTGGAACATACGAATGCAACCAAAAAGTAAAGTGCACAACTACACCCCACTAGGAGTCTATGTACCAAATTTCAACTTTCCAGGACATTCCGTTCTCGAGTTATGCGACATACATACACACATACACACATACGCACATACATACGTACATACAGACGTCACGAGAAAACTCGTTGTAATTAACTCGGGAATCGTCAAAATGGATATTTCGGGTGCATGTACGTTCCTAGGCACATATCCACGTGTGGTCAGGTTGAAAAAAAAACTCAACATTCATTTGGGGGTGAGCAAAAAGGAAATTAAGGCCGATTTTTGGGTGAAATTTTTTTCGCGATTACAATACTTCCTTTTGTGTAAAAGGAAGTAAAAAACGAGCTGATGTCTGCATCACATGACTTCCTTTTACACCAATTTAAGTGCCTTGGAGTAAGCAAGGAAACACTGTAAATATTTTCACCCCTGGTTTGTTGCGAACCGAACCGAAAAAAAAACACCGTTTTACACAGATTTATTTCCCCATTCTTGACACTTTTAATGTGATTCAATGGCTAACTTTTAAAATTATCGCAAATAGTGGCCGAATTGAAACCAGATTAAAAAAAAAAAAACCCTCCAAACTTGATGCTAAGTTGGCGACAAAACTGGGTGGTCAAAAGTCTAGCGATATTTTGCCAAGTGTCCGCCAAATTATAACACCACTTGAGTTTGAATCGAAATTAACAAAGATCCCCCCCCCCCAAAATGGTGTAAAAGACCCCTTTTGAAACATCCGAATGCAACCAAAAGCGGAAGTGCACAACTAAACCCTACTAGGAGTTTACGTACCAAATTTCAACTTTCAACTGCATACCATTTTTGAACTCGTTGTAATTAACTCGGGGATCGTCAAAACGGATATTTCAGCAGTCCTTACGTTCTTAGGATCACATGTGGTGGGGTCGAAAAAAAAAAAACTCAACATTAGTTCGGGAGCGAGCAAAATGAAAATTAAGGACGATTTTTTAGTGAAATTTTTTTTGCGAATACAATACTTCCTTTACTATGTAAAAGGAAGTAAAAAGAATCGTTCATTACTACAAATGACACATAGGAGACAACACACATGAGAGCATATCTTGCAAAAACAACGTTTCCAACAGATCAAGCTGAGTTGCATCAAAAACGTGCATTGGAGGGGTGGGGATTTTTTTTTTTTTGAACAGACTTGTTCGGCCACTCTTTTATTCGCATAAGCATTGTAGATCTGACAAGAAGTTTCGTCTAGAACTAAACGAGCCTACTTTCCCGTATGCCCATACTACTTTCTAGTACCTGATCAATATTCTCAAAAATAGCTAAAATCGCATATTGTTTCAAACATATTTTTTAAATATCTTAAGCTGATTTTTTAAAAATAAAATATTCCTCACTCATTTAAAAAAATAAAAACGAACAAATAAAATATCTGCACCTTTTAAACAAAGCTAATACACTTTTTCCATTAAAAAAATTCTTTAACAGCTTTCAAAACGAAAAAATAATAATTAAAATTAATAAGCTAATTAAAATAAATACATCATATCAACAAAAAAAATCGTTTCTTTTTCCCCTGCTGCCAAAAATTATTTTTCGAAATGAATTAATGCACTTATCAAAATAAATAATAACAATAAAATGTCAACTTAAAGAAATAATTTTCATTGTCAAAAAAATAAATAAATAAATAAAATAAAATAAAATAAATAAATAAATAAATAAAATAAAAAAAATCGTCTTCGCATATCTTTATGTAGAAACATAAATGACTTCGAGTTTATTCGCCGAAAACTGAATTACTAAATTAAAACTTTAGCGTGAAAATAAAAACAAGTCATATCAACAATAAGTATTTCACAGTTAAAACAATAGCTGAGGAGTCGGAGTCAATCTTATTTTGAGATAAAGGAGTCGGAGTCGAATATCCAAGAATCGGAGTCGATCATTTGTCCTCCGTGTATCAATTTTTGCCAAAGTTACGAAGTCGAGGTCGAGAAGTCGGACTCCGATTAATTATCGGGCACAGGAGTCGGAGTCAGAGTCAGGTGCTCCTAAATTCTCGGAGTCGGAGTGTGGAGTTTGGCGTCAAGAGCTGTTTCCAACAAAATTTGTTTGAAGTAAATCCGCCTTCAAGTACGGAATCTACATTGACTTTCAGTTTCCCCGTAGGCGCTAATGTTAAGGGATTTGAACTGTTCAAAATTGAACAGAAAATTGTTCAAATCAAAAAAATATTTTATATACAAGTTTTTCACCAAAAGCTTTTTCCTACAAAGTTTGTTTGAAGCAAATTCGTCTCACAGTTCGGAATTGTCTTGAATTTCCCCGTAGGCGCTAATGTTAAGTTTTTTTGAACTGTTCAAAATTGAACAAAAAATAGTTCAATTCAAAAAGTGAAATATGGGAATGAGGTGTCCTCGCCGAGATCTTTCGAACAAAAAAAAAAGTTTGTTCGAATCGGACTATTCATTCAAAAGTTATTAGGGGGGAAGGGGACAGACCGACAGACATTTTCCCCCATCTCAATATCCTACTTTCCAATTTTTAATTTTTCAATATTTATGTAATTATTTTATTTATTTTTGACTTTTTTTTTGTTTTTCGCGATATTTTAAAGATGCATTAAGCCTTCTTTCATGCTTTTTTCTTCTTTTTCTGACTTTTACTGGAAAAGTAGGCTAAAAATCAGTAAACAGTTTAAATCTAAAGCAATAAATAGTAATGATTTTAAAATTAGATTTTTATTAGTTCATATTTTAGTGACGTTGGAAGGTTTGTTGTCATTGGAAGATATAGGCAAGGAAGAAAGCGGAATGTATAAAAATAGATTTTGCACTTGTTTACTTAAAATATGGGGATTTATCTATGAGTACATTCGGTTAATTATCCTCGATTTTTTTTTTCTCGTAAGTGTGAATCCCAGCAGATAATCGGAAATTTACTGTATCTCTAATCTATAGTGCTTAAACCCACCACTAGGCTAACTAGGTTTTTACGAGTGGGCTCGGGAATTTTATGTTTTTAATTTTTAGATGGTTGAAAATCTCTTCAGTGAACTATTTGCTGTTTTACATGACGAACAAAGAATGTAAATTGATCAATGGTTGTAATGTCTAGACATTAGTCTACAAATATAGGATAATATTTAATCAGATTGACATTCTTAACTATTCGAGAGACCATTTTATAGTCTATAACTACAACAATGCCATCATAAAAAGTTGAATCGTATATTTACCATGATTTAATGTTACAAGTAAACAAATGCTATACCATCAATATTATTCCTTCTTTTACAGAAAGTGACTCTTTTCACCAGTTTTCCTTTTTTAACAGCTCTCTGAATCCGATAGTTCATCAATCAGCAACAACTTCAGATTTTCCTGAATAGCAATTTTTTTCTATACACTGACCGGAAGTGGGTCATCAATATCGTGGTTTGTCGGCAACGCTGTTGCCACCTTTTTGTAAAGAAATAAGCATCGTATTTTTTCTTTTACGTTTTCTCCATACAAACATGTTAAAAAAAGAACTATTTTTGCACTTTTTTTCCCCAAGATAACCTTTGACATTCTGAGAAAGTGAGCCTGATTTCTTACTATTTTTCCTCCACAAACAATGCATTTCGTCTTAGATAGGCAGAAAACATAAAAGAGTCGACAGTACATATAGTTAATGGTATTTTCTATTTGCTCCAAACTCGGAAATAATAGACATGCTTTTGGAAATTACATTTATGATCAATGATCCGTTGTATTTGCTTCTTTAATTCAGTTTATGAACTTAAGGGGGGGGGGGACCAGATTAGGAGACCGATATTTTAGTGTTTTGCTGGAATTTTTTATTAAAAATGAAATACTCAGAATTAGTTTAAACTTATAGGATATTTTATTCATCTTTTGAAGTACACTTTGTAATTTTTTAAGTCACTTTCACCAGAAATAGTGGAGTTAGAAGCTATTAGTCATGGTCGGTCACCAGCAAAGCTTGTTGCTGGTGTACATTACCGAAGCCACAATTTTTATCTGTAATCATTACATTTTTTTTTTCTTGTGAACAACATATTTGCTAAGAATTTGAACCTAACTGTGGTCAAAACAGTTGAAAATTACAATGTCATATTTATCTCAGTCTCTACAGAATCTCTACAGTCACTTAAGTGCTCATAGCATCAGAACTGATCGGAATTTTTCACTTAAGATTTGGCAACATATTCTTGAATAGTTTTACTAACGTTTTATGACATAATAAAGTGGATTTTTTGACGCGTCTAAGCAAGTTTCCTTTCTTAAAAGCAATGTTTATAAACAGCTTATTTTTGTGTATGCATACGAGTGCGTTTTGAGTTATGCATAAGGATAAAATGGAAGTTACATTTATGAACAATTATCCATTGACAAAAAAGTGTATTTGCTCCAGTATTTCAGTTCATGAACTTAAAAGGAATGCTCTTAAATATTTTTTTTTTAACTTCTTTTCACAAAAAAGGAAGTATTGTATTCCCGAAAAAGTTTTCACTGAAAAATCGACATTAATTTCCATTTTACTCACCTACGAGTAAATGTTGAGTTTTTTTTTTCGACTCGACCACACGTGGATAAATGCCTAAGAACGTATAGACAAGCGAAATATCCATTTTGACGATTCCCCAGTTAATTACAACGAGTTTTCTCGTGACGTCTCTATGTACGTATGTAGGTATGTGCGGATGCGCGTATGTGCATATGTGCGGATATGCGTATGTGCATATGTGCGTATGTATGTCGCATAACTGAAGAACGGTATGTCCTAGAAAGTTGAAATTTGGTACGTAGACTCCTAGTGGGATCTAGTTGTGCACCTCCTCTTTTAGTTGCATTCGGGTGTTTCTAAAGGGGTCTTTTGCCCCTTTTTGGGGGGAAATCATTGTTAATTTCGATGTAAACTCAAGTGATGTTATAATTTGCTGACACTTGGCGATATATCGCCAGTCTTTTGCTCACCAAGTTTTGTCGCCAATTTGGCGACTAATTTCGCGATTTTTTTAAAATTTATCTTTAAAATCTGATTTAAATCTGGCCACTGTTGGTGATATTTAGAGAGTAAACTATTGAATCACATTAAAATTGCCAGTAATGGAGAAATGACATTAAATTGGAAGTAAAAGGAAGTCATGTGATGCACACATCAGCTCGTTTCTGTATGCATACGGGAGTACGTTTTGAGTTAAACAAAAAGATAACAGCACAGCCTCGTTTATCCGAACTACCAAAGGCAAATCCAGAACAGAAAAAAACCCGAATACTCCGGGTAATATGGGTACGAAGCAAAACATAAACTTAAATCATCAGACTTTTTTTATTACTGCAAAAAACAATGCTTTGTAGCAAAATTGCGTAGTATTTTTCCAGCAAACAGTTTAGCTGCATTAGTATCGGACTGAGACGCTTCAAAGTCCGACTGTTTGTCAAATTGAAACTAATCTTTATTGTGCATTCTATGCAGAAGTTGTACGTTTAATCAAAATGTAAACTGAATATGTGGAGTATGTATAGTTCCGTTCTTGGCTATTATAATTATTATTTAAGTAAATACAACTTTTTTTTTACTCCACAAATTTGATTCTGATAAACCGGGGATCCGGATGAATTGGGGCCGGATAATCGAAGTTTAACTATACAATTCTGTTTGAGTAAACAGCATGTATTTGTATGTGCGGATATTTTCACAAAATTAAGCCATACCACTCATCAAATGGCAATTAAAATTTTTATAAAATTAAAAAATCCTTTTATAAGGGCAATGCGCAGAAGCTCCTTTTTAAAACACAGAGTTCCGTTTTACTTTTATTTTGAAATTTAATGACTATAAAATACAGGTAAAATCTTCACAGTTTTGCAAAATTTAGATCATTTAAGAGCTGATATAAAACAACATTGAGTGAATTGTGATCGAACAGACTATGAGTTGTTCAATTAGCTTTCTTACTATGGAATATAATCTAATTAAGGCTTCAACTTATTAACTTTCAGCTTTGATTAATTAAGATGAAGACAATAAAGAATAATTAATTATTCCAAAAATTATTTCTTTCAACTTTGTTAGGAATCCCTCTACTAAAAGATTAAACTTTTTATTAGTGGAAAAATGACAAGCCAACAAAAAGTAGTTGAAGTTTTTTTTGGATTACGGACACCAACGCGTTTTAAGAAGGAAAAGCTGTAGAACTAAATTTCTTAAATCCATTAACTTTACGAATTAAAACCTTTTACCTGCCGATGTTTCCAAATGGGAACATTTTTTTGTGAATTTTTTTAGTAACCTAATTATTTGCTTAGGCTTGTCATGTTTTCTGAAATGACACATAACAGTATGAATTTATTTTAGGTGTTCTTAATTTTTAAAGTACGTTTAACCTTTATCTTGAAATTAAAGTCAAATTTACTGAATTTCTGAACTTAGAATTTGTCTGAATTTTTCTGTCTCTGCTTTTAAAGAAAAAAATAAAAAAAATTTTTTATTGGCGTTATTTAGTAGCCAGAGGACATATATTTTATTTCAACTTAAGCAGAATATTTCCAATTATTATTTCTTGTGAGTTATTTCCATAAGAGCCGACATGTTCCCATTTGGGAACAACGGCGTTTAGAGTATAGTATTTGAGGGTGATTTTCGTCAATCGCGGAATTGGAGTGTGATTCCTCTTTATTTCAAATATTTTGTTGTGGAAGATCTGTTTTGTGTTGAATACACGTGTTCGGTTCTTTCATTCACGAACAGACATTTTTTATCAATGAGCTTGCCCTTCACACCACTATTCTATTGTAAATATGACCTTCACATCCGCCTTCATGCATTCTCTCTATTATAAGTGAAT
This sequence comes from Uloborus diversus, assembly GCF_026930045.1. Lineage (NCBI taxonomy): Eukaryota > Metazoa > Arthropoda > Arachnida > Araneae > Uloboridae > Uloborus > Uloborus diversus. The sequence goes on along the minus strand of NC_072736.1, from coordinate 152,555,573 downwards.
CGCGTTTTCGGGGTTGGAATTCTTGTTTTCTACCCTATTCACTTTCTAAGAATTGTATGTGTTTCACACTTTTGAAATGTATCTCGTGACTGACGGGTACGTAAATATAAGGGCCTTTTATGAACTTTGAACAGTCTCATTTCATCATTCCATTTCATTACTCGGCTCACGTGCAATCTGTTTCTTTTACCGAGTCTCATACGTACCAACGATTTTGCTTTTAGACTCAGAATAATGTAGTTTTAATCTATTTAGTGTTTTAGTCTATCATTCCGTATAAACAGCCATCTAGAGATGCCTCGCAAGTTTTTAACGTTAGAAGCTGCGTGAGATTATTTCCACAGCTTATCCGACAGCGAACTTGATGACGAACACGAGCATGATCTTTGTATTTTGCTACCTGATAAAGACGCGAGTCTGAGTGATGAAGAACACATAAACGATGAAGCCTTAAATAAAGTTTATCCTAAAGATGTCTGCGGCCAGGTTGACTTGATGCTTAGTGATGAAGATACAGGTTCAAATAGTTCAGATGATCAGCTTCACAACTCATTATATCAAAAGGGAAGCACAACCTCATGCTCGGCTCCAAAATCAAAGAAGCGGAAACAAGAACCCTATCCCAGGTGGAAAAAATATGCTAAGTTTGAAGAAAATCTACCGGGAAAAAAACTCGAAAAATTGACTGAAAAATTCCCCGAGCTTCAGGCAATGGATCTTCTGCAGTTATTTTTCAAAATACTTCCTCTGGATTATATGCAACATCTAGCTGATATCATATTAACTCTCAGTGAAGGTGTCAAGCAGACCTGAACCTAAATCACATCTTCCTGTTCTGAATAGAAAAACAGATAACCATTATCTTGTCCCCTTCACTCAGAGACGTTGTACGGTTTGTCAGAAGAACGTGCGGAAACGGGCATTGAATGTGAAAAGAGATGAACATGGACAATAAGGAAGAAAAAGTGTCATTCAGAAGAGAAAAGTATAATAGTATGTAAAATAAACAAAAATATTCATATTTTTTCATCCATTTCGAAGTAATAAAGTTTCGAGATCAATCCTCCCGTTTATTTCATTCCAACCGCCGATGTTCCCAAATGGGAACATCTTGAAAACTATATTTAGAAATTTTTTTTCGCCAAAACATGTTTAGGTTAGCTATACTAGAGGTAAATTGAGACATTTAAGCAAAAAATTAAAAGTAAAAATTAAAAATTTGAATTACGGCGTTTAAAAGGTTAAAAAAAAAGTGTCACAAATCAAACAAAATGCAGAATAACTTTCACAGCAGAGGAATAATGAAATGTAGGTATACCAAACATAAAATGCTGTTTTCCAAACTTTTTCTGGATAATTTTTGAATATCCTTTAAAAGAGCACATACGGGAAGTATAAGCTCACTTGAGCGAATAAAAATGTAAATCTCCTGGTTTCAAATCCTTTTCTTTTGTATTAAATCTGAAATTTTTGTTTCAAACTCGGCTGGGAATAGACAAAATACGTGACACTACCAATTCTTCCGCGGAGCACATTTCTGCATTCTTTACTGTGAATCTCTCAGAAATGGTAAACGGTATGTTTTTGTTACTTTTTCATACATTTTCAATCAATGATATTTTTAAAAATAAGTGTTTTAAAGCAACTACTTAGAAAAAAAATGTAAATCGTTTCAGCAACTCAAGAGTGGATATACATTGTATTATAATGTGAGGATGATTTTTAAAAAGTAAACCGTTTATTTCAGAAACCGGTTAAACACCAAGATCAAAAATTTCTTAAAAGCATTTTTACCACCACAGCAAAACTTTACTATAAAAACTACAATATTTTAATTTAAAAGTTGCATTTCCTTCCGTAAAAAGTGTTTCAATCCTCATTGATCAATTTAAGATGTTGTCATAAGTTATTTCCCGAAAATATAAATTCTAGTGTTTGACTGATTTTTCAAATAAACGATTGAATTTATGTTTGCAGACAAATATAGTTACCAGTAAATGTCAAATGTAATCAGCAATAAACTCGATAAGGATATAACTCATTTTCACGGCTAAAAACACTTTTACAATACACTCCCTAGTTAAGCCTAGTTTAGGACTTTTTCCTCCGTCGCATACCAAACAATAGTTAAGGACCTTTTTTATTTCGTTGCATACCATGCAATAGTTCAGAAATTTTTCGTCCATTGCATACCAAACAATAGTTTAGGACTTTTTTTTCCGTTGCATACCAAACAATAGTTAAGGACTTTTTCCTCCGTTACATACCAAACAGTGCAATAAAACTATCAAGTAAAACTATTAAAACATTGACGGAAATGTTTGAAATAGGAATGCTGGCTCGAAGTTATCCTGAATGACAATAAATTTCTATTGCAGATTAATTATAAAGCAGCAATGCAGTAATTTCATTCGATGTAATGTTTTTTTTTATGTTTGTGATTTCTTCTTTTATAGAACATATTTTGAAATACGAGAACATAGTTACAGCATCGGCGTCGCTACTGGGTGTCACCCGTCTGGGATTGCAAACCGGTGAAAATTGGTGTTTTGGAATTGCAAAAAATGCAATTCCAAAGTGGAATTGCAAGTTTTTTAAAAATATGAAGATAAAATTCATTTTTAAGACTACAAATTTGAAAATTTTCCAGGGAGAAACCCCCTGACCCTTCACTTTTATTTGTCTTTTGTATATTAGCTCTCTTAAAATTTCGTTATAACACGAATGTAGAAGTTTCTAAAAATTGCATAAATTTCATGTTTGCATAAAATTGTATTTTTTTCTTTTGCGTTTGTAGAGCGAGGGGGGGGGGGGTAACACCCCAAATTACCGCTCCGGGTGTCACTCACGTTAGGCACGCCACTGGTTAAAGCTTTACAAATCTTTGAGTTAAATTTAGTTCACAAACATGGCCAAATGAATGTCAAATGATTATACGAAATTTCATTATTTAGAAGGTCATTAGCGCTTTCGTACCGCCACTCTCATGCATCATTTCATTCAACAAGTAATTATTAGTCAGTGAAATTATCAATTGAATCTATGAATGAGTGCATGAGTCTTTTATTGGCGATTTGATGCCTCGTACACACATCAAAGGTTTACTGAATTCGCAAGAATAAAGGTATTATACTAAACTATGTGTGAAAAGCAGTAGCTAATATTCTAAGAGTGTATAGCTAAGGAACCAGAGTTTTAAAATGTCATGATATTCTCTAAAATATCGAAAATATCCGATAGTTTGATATGTATCGGATATTTTGAAACATATACGATATTTCCAATTAGCATAAACTAAAGCCTTCAAAGTAGTAAATGCAACCTCAGATCACTCTTAATTTTCTTATATTGTCATTACAATATGTAGACTTTAAATTAAGGTTTCTTTCATTATTTCTATCAAATATTTCATTTAGAATTATTTATTTTAATGGAATTGATTTAGCATTAGCTGTTTTACTCATTTTTCTTCTGCTAGCTACCTTTAGCTATACAGGTATGATTCAGAAATGAAAAATATGTGTTATTTGGTGGACACTCATAAGATATTTGACCAACGTTTTAGAGTTAATTTAGGCACTTTTAACATGAATTAAAATTGTTACATTAGCAATAATTTAATAAACATAAAATAAAGAATTATGTTACTTTTTGTATTAATGATGTATTAATACACCATAAAAATATAGTACATAACTTTTTGGTTATTTTTAATAATAAATGAACAATATTGCTATGATTAATATAATTTTTATATTGAAAATACCGTAGTTGAAAAAATGGATATCAAAAATATCAAAATACCATACTATTTTCAAAACTAATATTGGATATATATCGTGATGTATATCATGATATATATATCAGCGAACCCTGCAAGGAACATAATTAAATATAAGGTTACCATAATGCCGAACATACTCACACAATTCTTGTATAAGATACTATTCTTATTAATTGTTATTGATTTTTAAAAATGTTTGCTACTTAATTGAATATTAGAACTATTGTGGGAATTACATTTTGCACTATGTGATGAGTGTTTAATGCCGTAATGATACCGATATTTCATTTTTGATTAGTGTTCTTGTCTAAACAGTGTGCCTATTGGAAAAAGAGAACGGCGCATCACATATCTGCTATTCCATAGTCAAGTACGGGACAACTAGACTCGATATTTTTTTTTAAAGCAGTTTGTTTGTTAAAAAAATGTTGACTTTTATACTGTTAAGCAAACACCTGTTAAATCTTTATCCTCATATATATAAAAGCGAAAGATCGAGTAACGCTTCTGACGTCATCAACAATGAAACTCGCTCCACGACATGATACTTTGATAATATGTTTTGGCAATGTATGACATGCAGAGAAATGCTGAACTAGGTCTGGAAACTAAACTGTTTTACTGACTCGTAAACAAGACTGTCATTTCATTGGAATGAAGAAACGAAAATACGGACAACAATGAACGCTAACTGCTGGATTTCAGAGTTCATCCACTGTAATCAGCGTTAAATTTTCAAGTATGAAAATATCACCAAACAGACAATTGCTTCGTTCAAATGTAGAAGCAACTTTCACCCGACATATCTCGACGTGCAACTTTATAATTCTAAATATACTCGAATAACAAACACTGTTGTTGAACGCATTTATTCAAGACTAAAAAAATTGCTTTTGGAAAAAGTTTTCTTTCAATTTTAAGAAGAGCAAAATCTCCGATAATACAATATATATGTGATGTTCTTGAAGATTGAAACTAGAAATTTATAAACTGAAGGGTTTGCTTCAAAAAGGAAGTAGCTCCAATTTTTATGTTTTCAGAAGGTTTGCACTAGAGCTTAAAACACCATTCCTCTTTTTTTCTTTCTATATTTTCAAAGCTTCTTTTGTATACTTCTCAGTACATTTATGTAAGAAAAATAATTAAAAAAATCAAAATGGGATTTGGTGTTCGAAGCTTTAATGTGGCCCTTTTGAAAATTGATATTTGTAGCTACTTCCTTTTTGCAGAAAGACCCTCACTTATTCACTTCATCAGGTATTTATATACATTTATTTAATTTAAGAAGTACATTATTATTTTTATCATTACTTTTGAGTTCAACCTTTCACAATCTAATTATAAAAACAAGCTACAATTTACAATTAAAAAAAAAACTATAAAAAAAAATACGTTCATCTTCTTTTCATGAATGTATGGGGCAATTTTGAATTTTAAAGATCATTTTTAAGGAATTTTGAAATCATCATCGTCCTAGACCTGCAAAGCACTATAAACTGTTTGAAAATTCATTAACTTTTTCTTTTGAAACAGTTCTAATATATATCTTCACAAGATATAATATATATATACAAGATATAAGCATGCCTTATTCCATTTTTAGAAAACAATGATATATGTTTTCAATAAATGTCAACGACATATACATGTATCTCAAACTTATGTTCTTCATGTGAATTCCTCTAAAGTTCCTGCAAGTTAAGAAGTGTAACTTTAATACAATTATTATTTCAATTACTGTTTTATCCATAGTTATGTATATATTACCTTAAAGTATGAAATCCATTATTTTATAGAATACCTAGTTATTTCATGGAATAACTGATCGTGTCCGTTAAAGTGTAAAACTCTCTTGTATTTCATGGTTTAACTAGTTTTTTCATAGAATAACGATCTGCAGCCCGTTGAAGTGTAAAATCGAAGAAGTACTGGATGTAGAAATATAGTTCCAATCGGTTGCTACAGCTCAAAGTTTAGGTGCTGGTCAGGGATTTGAAAAATGTTTATGTAAAACCCAGTGTGTCAACAAAAAATGTTTTTGCTTTTTGAAATAATGTTCTTTGTAATTCTAAGTGTCATTTTAGTAATCCTTGTTGTAACAAATGATTTTTTGGTACGTTTCCATAAATACCATTTGCACGCTGCATAAATTACATAAATTGCTTCGTTTTCATTTTAATTGTCTATCTGTTTATTAATATGAATACCTAATTATTTCACTTTGGATAAATTGCTTATTTTACACTTTAACTGTCTCTCATTAGTTAATTTATAGAATACCTAGTTATTTCATAGAATAACTAGTTAAAGTGTCAAATTAATAACATATTACACACTTTAACGGACACGATCAGTTATTTCATTGAATAACTAGGTATCCTATAATATATATTGTTACAAATCCTGTAAATAGTAATTATTGTAGTAACGTAACCTGTAAATAGTTTCCCGTAATGAATATACAACCCCTTTTTCATATGGCTAAAATATACGACCCCTATTCCCTTTTTGTTCATTGATAAAAATTTGATAACGGTCAACGCATTTCGAGAAGCGTGTGGAATATTTGAGAAAATTCTTTTCGGTGTATTTAAGCCGTTAGCGATGGATAAACAGTTAGTTTCGATTGAGATTTTCGAACTGAGTGCATTTTTGCTCTGTTTATAGCGAGGCATTTCGCTGTGTTATTTTCGTATTTGGAAGTAAATACGTGTGTAAACGGTGAGTTTACGGTGTTGTGTGATAATTGCTTAATTGCTGATGAATAATTTAGCAGTTGTTGAAGATCTTTCCTGTATATAGTGTAAATAAATCTCCTGTGTTTTTATCAAGAACTGTGTCTTCATTTCAAGAAAGTGGAAGTCGCACCGAATCCGTTACAATTTGGCGCCCAACGTGGGGCTACTTCAGGACTTTCTTGCAGTAAGTGTGACTTTGGACATTTTTTCATAAAGACTTTTTAAATTTGGACTTTATTTGTATGGTGATTACTCGCGCAATGGATGAACAATTAAAACAACTGCTTGATGCAATCAACTCTGTGAAGAGTGATATGGCGGCTAATCAAGAACAATTAAAAAGTGACTTGACTGCAAGTTTTACTGCAAATCAAGAACAATTAAAAAATGATATGGCGGCTAATCAAGAACAATTAAAAAGTGATCTGACTGCAAGTATGTTGGCAAATCAAGACCAGTTAAAAAGCGATTTAACGGTGCTGAAAAAGGACTTAACGGTGCTGAAAAAGGACTTAACGTCTAACCAAGAAGAAATTAAAAATGACCTTATTTCGGTAAAGACTGTGATGGAAAATAAATTTAATGACATAGAGCATCGAGTTGATGCAATTGAAGAAAAATTTGATACCGTTGAAAGCCGATTCAATGCTGTAGAAAATAAATTTGAAGAGGAAGATAGAAGATTTCATCTACTTAAAGAAGAGATCTTTAAGGACGTGGAAAGGAGATTGGCGACCGCGAAAAGCAGCTCTGTACAGTTTGGCGCTCCCACATCGGTTGCTCGACCGTCCATTAAACTTGCCACATTTGATGGGAAAACTTCGTGGCAGGTTTACAAAACTCAATTCATGATAGTGGCGGAAGCGAACGGATGGGACTCTGCTACCAAGGCCTGTCATCTTGCAGCATCCCTGAGAGGTGACGCAGCGGACATTCTTCAGACCCTTCCGGACAGCCAGCGCCTGGATTTCGCCGCCCTCACATCTGCGTTGGAGCTTCGCTTCGGTGAGAAATGCCAGAAAGAGTTCAGCCGACTCCAGTTGAAGTCCCGTTTCCAGAAAACCGGGGAAACCCTGCAAGAGCTAGCGGCGGACGTCGAGAGACTGTCTCATCTTGCTTTTTGCGACTGTCCTGCGGATGTTCGGGACAACCTGGCACTCAACTACTTCATCGACGGAGTTCGGAATCCTGAGATCCAGAAGGCCCTCCGGATGGCGAATGTAAACGACTTGAAATCCGCTTTGATGTATGCGATGAGATACGAGGCCGCCCAAGAAGCAACCCGTGTGGATCGCCATCTAATCCGGACTCAGGAAGCTGATGAGTCTGATTCCAGGTCGTCCCACCTCGCTGAACTTGAGAGACAACTCGGTGACTTGACAAGACATCTGAGCAGCATAACAGCCCAAAAGAAACAAGAGCAGAAGTGCTGGAAATGCGGTAGTGAAGGACACCTGCGAAGGAGTTGTCCGGCTCGCCAAGCTACGCGAGGGAAGGAAATCACCACCACTAGAGCTCTGCAGATTTCCTCTTCTAGTAGTGGCAGTGATGGACTTTTCATTTACGCACATGTAAATGGGAACCCCTGCAGACTGATTGTCGACACTGGAGCCAATGTGACAATCATTAGGACAGATGTGGCTCGTGAATTTGGATTGAAACTGCTGTGGACCTCGCCACGCGTAAGTCTCCAGACTGTGACAGGTGACAAAATTGAGATTGACGGTAAAGTGGACTTGGAAATAGTGTTTGGGAATGCCACCTACCATCATACGGCATTCGTCGCTAATATCACGGACCCCTTCATTCTCGGATTGGACTTTTTAAAGAAATATGACTTCACTCTCGACTTCAAGACTAATGAGCTGCACTCGATGAGAGAAGAAATAGCTGTTTTCCCCGCAGAAAGTGATGTAAAATCCGCTCATCAAATAATAGCCCGAACAGATTTATCGATTCCCTCAAGGTCAGAATCATTAATACCTGGCTCCCTTGAAGAAAGCAATAGTTTTCGATTTGGACTCATTGAATACCCTAACCTAAGCAATAGCCTAAAAGGAGTACTGGTAGCATCTACGCTTGTGGACCTTTCCAAGGATGTAATTCCTGTGAGAGTCGCCAACATGAGTGAAAGGCCAAGGAATATCCGGAAAGGCGAAGTGTTAGCAACTTGTACTCCCGTAAACTGCATCATTAGAAGAATCAATTCCCCCGAGACTGTGTCTTCTGAGTCCTTGACATCGAAGTTAATTGGGAGTGCACCCTTATCGAAGGATCAAAGAACTGCTGCGGAACAATTGGTGGACGACTTCAAGCATCTGTTTTCATCTACATCGGAGGATGTGGGCCGGACGAATTTAACGCAGCATAGGATCTACACTGGAGAACACCCCCCTATTAAACAGCATCCAAGACGACTACCGTTCGCCAAGAAGGAAGAGGTTGAGACCCTCCTGAAAGAGATGAAGGAGAATGATGTAATCGAACCGTCATCCAGTCCTTGGGCCTCTCCCATCGTCTTGGTCCGAAAGAAAGATGGCTCCACCAGATTTTGTGTCGATTACCGACGACTGAATGAAATCACCAAGAAAGACAGTTACCCTCTTCCACGGATAGACGACACCTTAGACACTCTTTCCGGACACAAGTGGTTTTCGACCCTGGACTTGAAGAGCGGCTACTGGCAGGTTGAGATACACCCTGATGACCGAGAGAAGACAGCGTTTACAACTGGACAAGGCTTATGGCAGTTTAAAGTGATGCCCTTCGGCCTCTGCAATGCACCAGCTACGTTCGAACGTCTTATGGAGACAGTGTTAAGAGGACTTTCCTACGAATCCTGTCTGGTCTACTTAGACGATATCATCATCGTGGGACGCAGCTTCGAAGAACATCTGGCAAATCTTAGGAAGGTGCTGCAAAAGCTTAAGGAAGCCAATCAGAAGTTAAGCCCGTCCAAATGTAATTTGTTCCGCCGGGAAGTGAACTACCTTGGTCACATCATCTCTTCTGAGGGTGTACAAACCGATCCAGAGAAGGTATCTGCGGTCAGGAGTTGGAGTCGTCCCGAAAACATCCATCAGCTGCGAAGTTTCCTGGGGCTCTGCACCTACTACAGGAAGTTTGTAAAGGGTTTTTCCAACATTGCACGACCTTTGCATAAGCTGACGGAGAGCAAGCAAAAGTTCGAATGGTCCAAAGAATGCGAAGATGCATTTTTACGACTGAAGGAGGCTTTAACATCAACGCCTATCCTCGCCTATCCTCAGCCTGAAAAATCCTTCATCCTGGACACTGATGCGAGCAACGAGGGCATCGGAGCTGTTTTATCCCAAGAAATTGACGGAAATGAACATGTCATCGCTTACTGGAGCAAATGCTTATCAAAGTCGGAGCGAAATTACTGCGTCACCAGAAAGGAGTTACTGGCCATAGTGAAAGCTGTAGAACACTTCCATCATTACCTCTACGGCCGAAAATTTCTGCTTCGGACAGATCATGCCTCATTAACTTGGCTTTTGAACTTCAAAAATCCGGAAGGCCAGATAGCCAGATGGATACAGCGGCTCCAGGAATATGACATGGAGATCAGGCATCGAAAAGGGTTATCTCACGGTAATGCTGACGCTTTATCAAGGAGACCCTGTCCTGAGAACTGCAATTATTGTTCCCGAATCGAGAAACAGTATGGAACGACTAGCCCTACCGCCTATCAGGTGACAGTGACTCCAATATCATCAGAACCTGATCCATGGAGTGACGACCAAGTTCGAAATGATCAGCTTGAAGACCCCGACATAAAACCAATTTTGGAGTTCATGGAAAGTGACAGTCGGCGCCCTAGCTGGCAGGACGTTTCCATCTTCAGTCCTGCAACAAAAAGATACTGGGCTTTATGGAACTCGCTCCATTTACGGAACGGCGTACTGTACCGGAAATGGGAATCTGACGACGGCAAAACATCTAGGTGGCAGTTACTACTTCCCCGATCAAGGATTTCAGATGTTCTGAAAGAAATACATAGTAGTGCGACTGGAGGACATTTTGGTGTCTTGAAAACCCTCAATAAAGTTCGGGAGCGCTTCTTCTGGAGCAAGGCGAAGGATGACGTGGAGAAGTGGTGCCATTCTTGTGACGCCTGTGCTGCTCGTAAAGGACCGAAGAAGAGAAGCAGAGGGAAGCTACATCTGTACAACGTTGGAGCTCCTTTCGAACGAATTGGGATCGACATCCTGGGTCCTCTTCCAAGAACTGCTGATGGGAACAAATACATTCTTGTTTCCATCGACTACTTCACCAAATGGCCGGAAGCATTTCCCATTCCAGATCAAGAGGCTACCACCGTAGCAGAGACTCTAGTCCAACATTGGATCTCGAGATATGGAACACCTTTGCAGATTCATTCCGATCAAGGGAGGAATTTCATCTCTGCTGTGTTTAAGGGCCTATGTCAAATTTTCGGAATTGAGAAAACTAGGACAACACCACTACACCCACAATCGGACGGCATGGTGGAGAGATTTAACCGCACAATCCTAAATAATCTCTCGCTTATGGTCTCCAGAAATCAACAGGATTGGGACAAGAAGCTACCTTTGTTCCTGCTGGCCTACCGCAGTGCTGTCCACGAGACTACCGGATTTTCCCCATCTCAGATGCTCTTCGGACGAGAGCTTCGGCTACCTTGTGATCTCGTCTTCGGTCGTCCTCCGGATGCGCCTTCATCGCCTGAGGAGTACATCCAGGATCTCCAGGCCCGGTTGGAAGACGTTCATAACTTCGCACGAGAGCGAATCAACATCGCGGCGGAGAAGATGAAGACCCGATACGACACAAGGTCTACTGGACATGAATTCAACGAAGGCGACAAGGTTTGGTTATGGAATCCCATCCGACGGAAAGGTCTGTCATCCAAATTGCAGTCGCATTGGGATGGACCCTACAAAGTCCTTAACCGACTAAATGACGTCGTAGTGAGGATCCAGAAATCACCTAATGCAAAACCTAGGGTTGTACATTATGATCGGTTAGCCCCATACTATGGCCATAGTTCATGAGTATTATGTAAACAACCATGGTTGATAACATAAAAGTTGTAGATAATTAATTTTTGCTTTTAATGTTTAGTAATATTTCTTGTTATTATTGTGTTTCCTTTGCACTATTAGTTATTAATTAATGTGTATATTGGTAAACTTGTGATAGAAGTTTGGCACCCTTTCTGGGGATTGTACTGCCCGGGACGTGCAGTCCTTAGGAAGGGGGCAATGTTACAAATCCTGTAAATAGTAATTATTGTAGTAACGTAACCTGTAAATAGTTTCCCGTAATGAATATACAACCCCTTTTTCATATGGCTAAAATATACGACCCCTATTCCCTTTTTGTTCATTGATAAAAATTTGATAACGGTCAACGCATTTCGAGAAGCGTGTGGAATATTTGAGAAAATTCTTTTCGGTGTATTTAAGCCGTTAGCGATGGATAAACAGTTAGTTTCGATTGAGATTTTCGAACTGAGTGCATTTTTGCTCTGTTTATAGCGAGGCATTTCGCTGTGTTATTTTCGTATTTGGAAGTAAATACGTGTGTAAACGGTGAGTTTACGGTGTTGTGTGATAATTGCTTAATTGCTGATGAATAATTTAGCAGTTGTTGAAGATCTTTCCTGTATATAGTGTAAATAAATCTCCTGTGTTTTTATCAAGAACTGTGTCTTCATTTCAAGAAAGTGGAAGTCGCACCGAATCCGTTACAATATATATAACTACATTATATGCTTTAACGGTAACATATACAATATATATAGAGGAAGGCAGAATTGTCCATGAAATGCTTTCATCTGAAAAGAAAAATAAAGAAAAATCGAGTGAAATTTTCATCAAATCAAATACATAAAAAAGTGAAATATACGTTTTCCATTCGTGTTAATAAAAAAGAAAGCCCCTGAATCTTTTCTGGTCAGCTCTTTTCCTTTAGAAATCTTCCTTCTGCAAACACAAGAGCTTGGATAGGATACAAGTACGTGCGCTTCGTTCTTTGAAGAACACGTACTGGTTCCATCTTTTTGCAAAATCACAAGAGTATCAAAGCATCAAAGTGTTGTCGATGCTATATCTTTTCTCTCCATCTTTTTCATTCATAGAACTAGTTTTAGTTATGTAAAAACGAAAAATATCCTGAAAACATATATTCCGTATGTACACAATACTGAAATATAGAAAATTTCTTTGAATGATATGAATTTTTCATACTTTATTTGTTCTTTATACATGGAAAATATTTAATATAGTTACTTAATGTAATGTGAGAATTAAAATAATACTATAATACTAAAAAAATTGAGACTTTTTATGCCTTTGCAAAAGTAGAAATTACATTCAAAAAATTATTAACTATAAGACGTATAAACAAACAATATAGAATTGATGATCATTTTCTTTTCATCCGGAAGTGACATAGGCTGCTTTTTCAAAATAATACCTTGATGTACCTATTTTCATTTTGTCTCCTCGATAACTGCCAGAAACTAAGGGTCATGCCCGGTATTGAAGACTTCAAAAATTTCCAAGGATCTCCTTTAACCTTGTGCAATCTTAATATAACTGTAATTAACAGATACATCATTAACTATATTTTCTGCGTAACATGGATTTTCTTCGCAGTTTCTGCGTAAATTTAAACTGGAGATAAAAGTGTTTTAAGTCGAAATTTGAAAGATTTTCCTAAAATAAGTTTAAACCGTTGTTTTTGTTTTGCAAATGTATGTATACAATAGCAAATGTAGTGCACACATGTAGTTACTATAAAATGTGTTCTTCATTTCCAAAGTTTTTTTCTTCTTTTTTTTACATGAAATAATTGTTTTGGGGATAACAGTTGCTTCTTTAATCGTTTCAATGCCGAAATAAATCGAGCTAGTGTCTCCGAAACTTTTCCCACAAACATTACCAGCGATCGTCTAAAACGCATTTTTAAATCTATAAATTTGAATAAAAAAAACGCAAAAAATCCAAAACACCCGAACCGCTTTTTTTCGTGTTTCTGAATGATTATTATTTTAGCGATTAGATTCATATTTCTAAGATTTAGATCTAGTAAAACCTCCCTAACTCCCCCTTAAACCTAAAACTAATTCATTTCTCTATATTTAAAACACTAAAAAAAAAAAATGGCACTAATTTTATACACTTACCGAATTTTATAACCTGGCACGATGACACTCTCCTGTCCCCCCCTCCCCGTTTGAACCCCCTAACTCACTACCTTGGGTTATCTAAACCCGTAGACGCCGCGTGCAGTATTAATATGTGGTAGTTGGATTCAGGCCCAGATGCCAAAATTTTACCCTTGGGCCCGTTAAAGCTCTTGGCGGCCCTGCCAGCAACTGACTAAACATGTATTAGTAGAGCACAAATGCTTGAAATACCCTCAAACTGCAAACAAAAGTTGGATGACCGGACCAAACTTAGTTACTGATACGAACAGAAAGGACTATTGGTTAGTTTCCAAGAGTTTGTTTCTTTAGTTGGTTATAATTTTCCGAGCGAAAATAATTCCCACTCTTTCTACCGAGTTAATAAATAAAGTACATGCTTAAAAGCCCGAAAAAGGTATTAAAAAAAACTAAAAATTTCTTGAAATACTTTGATCAAAATGAAATCTTAACGCAAATTATGATATTTTTGATAAACAAAATACAAAATTTTAAAGAACCAAACTATCTATGCATATTTCAAAGAAATTAATTTTTACTTTCTTCTGTAGCTAATATGGTGATTTTCAAATGCATTGACACATTAGGTTCGACATAATGTGAAAATTTTTGTTGTTATAAACACTAAAACCTTCCTAGGTATAAATTTCTTACAATTTACAGCTTTCTAACCTGGTGATTATTTGTGAGTTAATTTGCTTAGATTTTAGAAATTCCACAAAACATCTTGGCAAGTCATGAGTGTTACCTTTGTAAACCGTAAACCATTCTGTAGTTTATTTTCTAAAAATAAATAATTTAACCAAATCTTGATTAAACTATCTTAAATACTCAGTAATAACTCAAAATGGTATAATTGTTTATTTATTTAAGAAATTTCAAGTGTTAGTATAACTGTTTTTCTCATGAGTGTTCCTTTGTTTCCTAAAAAAAGGGAAAAGTTTACGATAAAAAAGTATTAAATTAAACATTAAATGTTTTCATTGTAAGTACCATAAAGAGCTTTAAAAAAATCAATATAATCCTAGATCCTCAGGATTTGGGTCTCGGACGCTGAAATTTTGAAATTCTATAAAATTTTGTTCAAATCGGAGATGATCGGGAGGAAACGACAAGGTCACGTAACAGAAAAAAATTGCACCTTTATACTATGAGGTCATTCTGGTGCTCACAGGCTTTTGCTCTATTAGTCATTCTCCGAATTTATTTCTCTAAATTATATAAAGCTGCAAAAAAAAAAAAAAAAAATTTGAAATCGCAAATGTGTAAACAAACAAACCTATAAATACATACGTACATGCATACATACAAAAACAAAATGTACGTCAATAAATTCATCTCCAGTTAAAATGATCTTCAGAAATTTCTACAAGGATTATTTTCAAGAAAACAAAGAGTTCTCATCACTTCAGCAACTAGGACAATTTATTAACGCAAAATTTAAAAATTACAGAAACTAACGACTTTTTTTGATGAGATAATTAGATGGAAGCCAAAAAAGTAATGTTCTTTACTTTTTAAAAAGTCGATAAAACACAAAGTAAAATTCAACCGTTTTTACAAAGTTGTTTTTAATTACTAGCTTTTTTTCTCTCTTATGTTATGAATTCAAAGCTGAGACCGTTTTTTTTTATACAGAAATTGATTGAAGATTTTTTATGACAGCTCTCAAATTATCCGAAGGTAATTTTTTTGTGAAAACTCTTCCTAATTAATGATTCTTTCCTTTATAAGTGGCAACTTAATATAGAAAAACTTGTTATGGGACACTGAAAAATATATATACATGTAAGCAAGGGTAAACGAAAAATAGGATTTTCCTTATATTGATATTTGTTTATGGACCATGTAGTAGTTAGAAGAGGGAACTAAAGTAGCTGGAGCTCTCTTTAAGTTTAAATTACGAAGTGTGCTACTATAATATTGGTAAAGTTTTGAGTAAAACGCGTATAAAGATTACGTCCTAGGCAGGCTTTCATGTTCTACAGCAGCTACAGGGGCTACTATCTATCTCTTGCCCCACGGGGTTAACCTACCATTTGTACTGGTTATCTCCAAATTTTTAATTTCGCCACTTGCATCCCTTTGCTTCTCACTACCTCATAATATGAGGTGTTTAATCATTTTACTAAACAGAAAGCAAGTACTTTTCATTACCAGAGTTAAATGTGTGTACCGTTTGTAGATATGGGATGAACTTGAGTACCGTTTAGTTGTGTGGTTCGAGAAACATACGATGCACACATTGAACTACGTCAATCAAAGATATTGCTTTATGTTTAATAAAGTGATTAAACACCTCACATGATGTTTGTTTTTCTTACTGTAACGGTACAATGATTACTCAAAATTACATTTTTTCCGTTTTTTCTTTTTCTTTCTTTTTTTTCAATTTTAACGATGTCATAAAAAAATCACGCTGTCATAAAAATAATTTTGTGACGTATTATGGTAAGTATCAACTAGCTGAACTTGTTATGTAGAAGGTTAATAAAATAACATTTATTTGTGATTTTTTACCTCCAGCTGAATTCAATGTGAAAATTAGGTGTTTCAATTACGTCATAAATCCTATACTCTACAACTAATTTTTTAATCTTTTTTTTTTTTTTTTTTGAAAAATGAAATTTTGATGCAAAATACACGTTTATGCTTATTTTACATACATTCGACGCGTAAAGTTATCGCATGATATTCTTTTTTAAATGATATCAGATTACGGCGATTTTAACAAATTTATAAATAAATAAATAATTAAATGTATGGGGTTAAACAAATAAATTAAAAAAATAATGAATAATTGGAAAATAAATGAATAAGTTAATAAACAATGTAAATGATATATTAATGAATGAATACTTAAGTGATTTAATGCATGAATTAAAGGGTAAAGAAATTAAATATTTATCTTTACCCATTCCAAGTACAGTTGGAAAATTAGATACAACATTAAAATCAACACATGGCCAACAATAATTAATATGTACTGTAACTGGGAATCAGTAGACCTAAATAAATACTTAAAGTGTTAATTACAATAATTTTATCATTATATAATAACAAAAAAAAAACTTGACAAACCACAAAGTACTGCAATATGTGTATCAAATTTTGAAAATGTCTGATTTTATTATGTTTCTAAATATTTTTTTTTTTTTTACTGGAAACAAATATATGCTTAAGAAGTTAGTTAAAATATTGTTTTAAAGGTGGCGCTGCAAGCCAAAAAATATTTTTACATTTTACTTCGCCCCACATTCCTCTAATTAATTTGATATAGTCTTGCTAAACTGGATTATTTATTCCTGAAATGTTCATTAAAATATTATCTCATTTTCTCAAACTTCTACTTACATATTGTTTTTCTTGATAACCAGTATAACCTTCCGTGGGCAGGTAAAGCACAATATTTTTTTTTATTTATTTATTTATTTTTTTTTTTTTGCATTTTTGTAATCTATTGTACGTTAGCTTTATTGCACAATCTTGCTCATGTAGCTTCCGCTGAAAAAAAGCACGGAAAAGCGTATATGTCCAACGTTTCCTTACTGTTACTATTGAGTCCAAAACGCAATTCTTCAAATATTCCGACAACTCATTTCTGCAGATACTGCCCTTTACATTCCCACGGCCCTATTTTGAGCTAACCTTGTATATTATCAAGATTCCATAATTACAGCAACATTATTTTTCTTTGTCGAAAATTTTCCTTTCCTTTCAGTCTATCTTCCTTTTTTCGGCATCCCATTAAAATTGCAGCTATAGCCCTCACCTCCAACAATGCACTGAGTGATCTTTGTTCCCTTCCAAAGTGAACTCGAGCGAAGAATTGCTATTTTCTCCACCCCTTCTAGTCCGTGCACGATCATACCCAAACCGCAGAGCGAACGCATTGTCCTCTTCCTCAACCAAGTCGCATCTAATTTGCATATGATGCGGATTTCCTCTCCCGACATCTGTCCAAATGAGTGATGGGGAAGGGTTCCCATGGCAACGGCTCTATTTATTCGTAAATCTTTCTCTACGAGGTTTATTCATTTTTAGCACAGATCTGATGATCCATCGTGGCATTAAGATTTGTTTTGTACCATTAGGGTTAACTGTGACGTCTATTTGACTGTGACTTTAACTGTTTAACCGCGGACATTCTCAAAAAGAAAACTGCGTTTTTTTGAGCAAGAGAAGAATTGAGAATATTTCTTTCACCCCTTTATTTAGAAACTAGAAAATTGGCCGTCAAGATATGACGGGTGAGAATTGCTTCTACATTAGAACGAAGCAATGGCCTGTTTGGTGATATTTTGATAGTTGAAATTATAACCCTAACTCTAGTGGATTAACCAAGAACTCCAGTAGATAGCGTTCATTGTTGACCACTTTTTCGTTAACTCATTCCCCTGGAATGACACAGTCTTACCAGTAAAACAGTTAAATTACCGGATCTAGTTCAGACTCGTCAAAATAGACAAATTATTATGTCGTGGCTCGAGTTTCATTGTTGATGATGTCAGTAGCATTGGCTATATCTACATAGTATAAAATGAAGTCTCCAAAAAGCGTCTGTTTGTTTGAACTTGCAAAACTCGAGAACTACCCGGGCGATTTTGCTGAAATTTTCACAGTTTGTTCCTTTAAGGCTCTTCTATACCGTCCATCTTGGATTTCGACGCTAATGCTTTCTCTACGGGAAAATCTGCTACCTGTGCAAAGCATAACACGAGAAATTACTGGAATATTTTCATGCGGTTTGTTTTAAACGATGGCTATGACACAGAACTAGATTTGCGCTTTTTTATTTTTTCTGTAATTATTTTGAAATTTTTTTAATAGCATTTTAAAACTTTAAACGACTATTTTAACACGTTTGAAAAATGATATGGAAAAACTGAAAAAGGAGCGCAAGAGATTGAACTTTTCTCTTTAAAAACATATTTTGAGTTTGTTTCTGAGACAATTTGTTCTATTGATATTCTCCACGGAGTAAAGCCTTGTTTTCGAAAAATTGTGAAAAACTGCGAAAAACACGCCTTTCACCAGACCACACCCATTTCCTCCCACTTTGAGGGACCACTTTCTCTTCTCCCCCAGGGTCTTCAGGGTCTTGCTGCTCTTCCGCTCTGCCTCAATGGCAGGCAATAAATTCTGAATCCCTACTAATGACCATTCATTCTTTGTCGTTTTTGTGTGATGGTCTTGTGACTCGACGACATCCGTCCTAAAAAGAAAACACATTTTTTTTCTTGTTTCGATTTCTTCGATAGGTTTTTGAAATTATTTGGGTGATATATTTTTCAATGCTGTTTTAATATGAGTACACCGTTTGAATGTAGAAGTTATTTTGTTTAAAGAATCTGCGTAAGTTACTGCATCTTATAATGGGAAAAAATGTGAGACTTGAAGCATCTGGATCAAAGCGTTTGAACCTTTCTACACACAGAAAAAAGAATAGAGGACAGAACCTGAGAGCATGGCGTGAAAGGTAAGCAAAACCATTTATTTTATTTTATTTATTGTTTAATTTTTGTAATTTGATAATTTAGTGTCTATAAGAAAGTGACATAACAATGATGAAATATTATTCATGATATTTTTTATTGTCCTAAGTTTTATACATCTGAGCTAGAATGACGTAAGTCCAAAAATAGTTATTTTCTGTTTATTAGTGCATTGTATGTCGAAGCTTATTTCGCATTGAGCAATGAGAATGTAATTTCTAAAAAATAATCCTTTTCAATTTTTTATAAGGGATAAAACAGCGCTTGTGCCATCCTTTGCAAGGGCCAGAAAATGTTTTTCCCTTCCCTGAAAAATTATCATAATGTGACTTACGTGCTTCTGGCTCTGAGATTCAGAGTTGTGGTAATTAATTTTACAAATTTGCTGGACATTGGAGTTTAGTTTCAAAACATTAGTATAATTACATCAGAATTAGTGGGTAAATTTAAGTTAATTCCAATTGTAAAACTGTTCTTAAATAAAACTTTTTTTAAACGAAAAATGAAACATTTTCCTATTTAAGATTATTATTAAAAAATCATTTTCTGCTCATTAAAAAATGCTATAGTGCACAATTTTTCAATGATATTTGCATTGTAGTCTGAGTTGATGAAATAATGTCAAATTTTTTCTTTGTAATTTTAATTTCTTAAAGCAGATATTTGATGCATTTATACAAATTTCTAATCAGGAGTCCAGGCATAAATATTTTTTTACCAAATCAAGATCGTACGACAACGAAAAATAATCGATGACCTTAAAAAACTTTTTCAAAAATAAAATAAATAGCCATAATCATTCTAGACAGATTGAATGTTGTTACTACCAGATTATTTGAAAATAATTTAGAAAAATTATTATTTTTTTTTCTACGCATTATCAGAACCAGAATTTTAACGGTCTAAGAAATCTGTGCAAAATCCCATAAAAAAGGAAAAAAGAAAAAGCATTAAAATAAATACAATTATAAAGATACTACAAAACTGTAATTGTTTTATTTCCCAAATTTGCATATACTTCTGTTAAAAGATGTTTCCTAGGAGAAATGAAGATTCCTTTCAAAATCAAAAGTTTAAATCCTGGAGTTACATTTATTATAAAAAGCAAAAATTAAATTATTTTGTAAAAAAGACCAATTTCTAATAAATTCTAAAATGTAAAAAGTAATCAAATAACAAAGTATTTTTTATAAAAGGAAAAATACTGTGATATGGAAGAAAAAAAAGGACACAAAAAATGTGCATAAATGGGAAAAATAATCCCATCAAAATCAGTTGCACACTATGCACAGTACTTACTTATATCCTTTACTTTATTTAGTGCCAAATATCACGAACTTTTAGCTGGATCAAATGACTCACATTTTTTTGGGTTATATTGTTATTTTTTTTATCAATTCGAAAGAATTATATGCCTTTTTTATTTAGGTACTTATTTATTTATTAAGTTATAAATTAAAAAAAATTTTGCCGAATACGGCGATTGCGATTTACATCTCGATATGAAATTTGCAAAAAGATAAACCAATTCACTCAAAATACACTAGTCACATCAGGAAAAGTGTCTAGTAAATCATGCAATTTTACGCCCCTGAGTGTATGTGCAGTTGAATGAGATTAATCTGGCGATTTTTCATATTCCGCGGAGATTATTCATAATTGCCACTAAAGTTGGAAATATTTATCAAACATGTTCCTTGTCTTGTAGTGGTGAATGTTGTAAAAGTCCATAACTTTACTAAAAATCAGGTCAATTTGTACAGAAAAATATTTCTATATTGAAAAATTTTTTCAATATAGAAATATTTTTTCTCTTCTGGGAGGATCAGATATCACACACAACGATATCTTTGAAAATCAAGTTTAGTAAAAACGTTGGTAATAATTCTGAAAGTCACAACAGAATGAGTCTGAATAGGTTATTTTATAAGAAAATGCTTTTTTTAGAATATTTGCTTAGTTTGCTTTTTGTTATGGAGTCTTTCTGCGCAGTGTATTTACTTTCAGATCTTTAATTTTACAAGACTTGGATGTTATCTAGAATTCTAAACATTCTCTTTCACATATTAATATTACATATTTTTCGAAAGGGTAGAATTTTCCGCGTTCTACGCTATTTGTTTTAATGCTCTAACTTTATTACAGCGGGAGTTATTTGCGTTTTTAGCTCGAATTTTTTTAGGCTTAGCTGAAATTTAGGTACTACTTTCTTCATTAAATAAATCAATAAAAAGTGAAGGAGTTGTCCCACAACTTTCTTTTTGACGCCATTGGAAAAAGCGACCTTTTTTACTCCAGAGTTAACTCGACCTATGGTCGAAAAAATAAGCTTTTATCTCGAAAGGAAAATAAGTTACAAGCCTTTTTAAATCAAGTTTCAGAAATCTCGATTCCATTCAAATTGTGAACCATTTTCTTTCGCATTTTAATTCCTTAAACTTATTTTATTTTGTGCGTCCATGGTTACGCATTTTAAATCCATCTTTCTGGATTTAATTTCTTAAAAGTATTTTAGTATCTGTCGTCATTGTTTAGAAAGGAAATCATGATGTTTTTTTTTTACTTATTTTTTACGCCTGATTGTTGAATATACGTCACTTGACACAATTTTTATTTTCAAGGTGGACCGGGCAAAGCCGGGCAACGCAGCTAGTTATCTATATAAGAATATGTTAAATTGTTATATTTTTTTACATTTTCAACTAGAACGTATTTGATGAGGATGGGTTGCCATGGTAACGTCTCTATTTGATCGTATATCTTTCTGTACGACGTTTATTCATTTTTAGAAATGATCTAATGGTTAACGTAGAATTAAGAGAGTTAACTCTGCCGACTATTTAACTATGACTTTAACGGTTAAACAATGAACATTCTCATGGAAAAAATTGAACTTACTTGTGCAAAAGAGAAACATTTAAAATATATCTTTCTTAATTTTTTTTTTATTTACTATGAAAAAAAAGGTAATTTGTTAAACATTCATTAACATTAATAACTGCAGCATATTTGGGGCGGATTTTCTGTCCCGAAACCTGTCGAAATGAATGATGAGTTGCCATGACAACGTCTCTATTTATTCGTGTGTATTTCTTTACAAGATTTTTTCTTTTTTGTCGACAATCAAAAGATCTAACGAGGCATTAATGTGTGTTTATGTATCATAAGTGATATAGCTATCAGCTGTTTGACATGGGTTTCAAATATTTATCTGTGAACACTCTCATGAAGATATTTGATTATTTTTGAGCAAAAGAAAGTTTAAGAATTTTTTTTTCTTCATTTAATTTTTTTTTTCCGGAAATACGTAAAACATAATAATTTTCTGTTCCAAAATCTCTCCAAATGAGTAATGAGGAGGAATTGCCATGGCAAGAGATCTAATTATTCATAAATCTTTCTTCATGAGGTTTAGTCATTTTTAGCAAATATCCGGCGATCTAACTTGGAATTAAATAAAGAAATAGTTATTTCAGATAATGTGTTTTTTATGTACATTTTGGGGTAACTGCACTAAGTATTTAGTTGTTTAATCATAAACATCCTCAGAAAAATTAAAAATTTTTGAGCAAAATAAAAATTGAGAGTACTTTTTTCCTTATTTATTTATTAAAATGTTAAAGTGTTAAACATTTCTTAACATAAATAACTAGAAAACATTTGGCGCAGATTTTCTCTCTCGACACCTGTCCAAATGAAAGATGAGGAAAGGTTCCTTGACAACCACTCGATTTATTGGTAAATCTTTCTTTACAAGCTTGATTCAATATTTGCCATGATCTGATGATCTAACATGAAATTTATATTTGTTTGGCACCATTAGGGGAAATTGTACCAGTTATGTTATTGTAAATTTAACCATGAGTAAAAATTCTGATAAAGAAAATTGGGCGTTTTTGAGAAAAAGAAAAATTTAAAAAATACTTTCTTCATTTACTCATTTATTTATGAAAATGTGTTAAACTGTTAAACATTTGAACAATAAAATCCAAAATATAATTGAGCTGAAATTTCTCTCCCGAAACCTACCTAGATGAGTGACTGGCGAGAGTTGCCATGGCCATGGCTCTATTCGAACGTAAATCTTTCTGAACAAGGATTGATAATTTTTAGCAAAGATCTGGTGATCTAACGTGGTATCAAATGATCAGAAAATAACTTCAGGTGATGAGATTTGGAATGTGCCACTAGGGACTAACTAATTAACAGGGACTTTAAATGTTTAACCAAGAAACTCTTTAAAAAACGATTGGGTGCTTTAAAAAAATAATAAGTTAGATTAGCAAACATAATTAAATTATTAACACCTACAACATATGTTTAATGCGAATTTTCTCTCTTATCACTTGTTCAGATGAGTGAATGGGAAGGGTTGTCGTGGAAACGGATCTCTTTATTCGTAAATCTTTCTCTACGAAGTTTATTCATTTTTGGCAAAGATCTGATGATAAAGTGTGGCATTAACATTTGTAATGTACCATTAAAGTAAACTGTACGGACTATTTAACTGTGACTTTAACTGATTAACGGTTTTTATTCCCCGGCGAGAGAAATATATATTATCTAAGCAAAATTTAACTTTTTTCAGCAGAAGAAATATTTATTTATTTTTTTTAAATTAAATTTATGAGAACCCGAAACTTAATGGCTGATTTGCTTTTTAAACAAATTTTGTTAGAAAAAAACCCCTGGTAGGAGAATACGTACAGAAAATATTTTTTTTATTTAATTTAGCTATTTTAGGTTTCAAGAAATAGAAAAAAGGAAAAAATCCCCGCCAATTGAAGCATCACATCCCGTCGGGTAAACATTGACACAAGTTCAAGATAAATATTATTGAATCAAAATTAAATGAATTTAAATTGCTAATGTTTTTGCCAAGGCTGCAGAAAATGAACATGACCTACTTTCGACTCTGACTCCAACACCTAGAATTTTTGGGACTTTGACTTTTAATCATGTTCCCCAGAATCACGACTCCGCAGCTTTAGCAGAAATACAGTCGCGAAGCAAACTACCGGAATTCCGACTTTTTGAGTTTTATAGCCTTCGTCTGCCGACTCCGACTCCTTCTCCCCAAAACCAGTCTGACTCCGATTCCACGTCCTTTTTTTTTTCTTTTCTTTTTTTTTTCTTCAGAGATCAGGAGTCATAGAGAAAATGACCGACTCGGCCCAGACTCCGACTTCAGGAATTCTACGGACTCTGACCACGACAGCTTTGCCCTAATTTCCGACTGACTCCGACTCCTACGCTTGAAAGTAAACCTTTGACTCCCGATTTTTTGCTCCGGCTTCACAGTCCTGGTTTTTACGATGAAAAAAATGATCGTTAATATGATTTATTTTAAATTTCATTCTAAAGATTTAATTTACTAATTCTATTTTTGGCAACGGGAAATAAATGAAAATTCGGAATGCGTTTATTTTACTACTGTTATATGTTATCTGTTTTTTTGTCTGTCTGTGCAAACGATATTTTTTAATTTTTTTGATGAGCGCTATTTTTTAAACGGACATTTTATTACTTTGTTTATTATTTTCTAGATTGTATTTTATTATTGTTATTATTATTATTTTAATTTTTTGCAACGGAAGAAAAATTAATCCATGATGCTTTATTTTACCTAAAAGGAAGAGCACAACAAACGGATTTTCTTTTGATAAGTTTATTTTGATGAGGTTTTAACTGCTGTTTTTTTTTCTTTTTGAAAGCGATTAAAAAAATTTTATGAAAAAAATATTTTAGCTGTATTGTTTAAAAGGTGGTACTACATTATTTGAGCCGCTCAGAAGCCAATGCGGTTAAGTCCAAAACACAAAAATTGAGAAAATTAATGTTTTTTGATACATTAGTTTTTAAAATTCTTGGTTTTTATTAATTTAATTAGAAAAGTGTATAAAATCTTTTTTCGAAATGTAAACTCTGCAAAAAAACAAGATATGTACAGGATGTGTAAATAAAAACGTAAGTATTTATTGAAATAATGACAGCATCTTAAAACTTTTAGGACTTATACCTTTTGGCAGATGAAAAATATAAGAAAATTATGTAAAAATAGTAAAATAACATTTATGGTCATAAGTTTTATGTTTATTCATCATAACAAACACCATCTTCTTCCGAGTTATTCAAATGTAAATCTTGATCTCCATGTGTTGTCCTTAATGACCTGTAAAAGTCGTGATTAGTTGGAGGTGTATACTTCAATAAACATATGTTTTTTTGTTTCTCTTGAAATTGTTCTGAATATAGGTTGAGTTATATATTTTTTGATTTACTGGCCTACATATTTTTTTTTTTAATCCAACAAACGGTATCATCCTAGTCAAAATTATGTTTGAACTTAATGCTGCTTGGGTTTGACCTTTCCAATTTTATCCATCTCATATTAAGCCAATTTACTGTTAGTCCACTTGTTGATTTTTTTTCTGTTGGTATCAGCTTCTTCCAATGGTTTTGTGGAAAGAAATTCTTGTGGATTCATTTCGACAACTCTGAAAGGGTTCTTTCTTTTACTATTTTGTATTATAGGGTTATAAATATACGGAATTTTTTTGCATAAGCTTCTATAACTGCAAAATCAGCATCATTGAGCAAATAACTGTGCCCACTTAATAAAAATTTAAGTTGAATTGATTCAGCTTTTATATCTTCACTCTGAACCAATTTCAGTAAACTTAACACAGTTTTTATATTTCAATTCTGTCCTGAACATGAATCTGAATACATTATAATTTTTTGAAAATCCTTTTTTTGAAAATTTAATGTGTTTAGTTAAGCACGATGACACTTCTTGTGAATCCCGCGATGCTTGGGTTTTAGGCCAAACATACATGTAGCCCACGTTAGTCTGTAAATCATAGCACTAAGATTGTATACAAATAAGTTTCTCTTGTAATAAGCCACTGATGTGGATTGTTTCGGAAATGGTAATGCTTTTTCTAAATCAGAACTTAACACGTATATTTCGTCTGAAGCTCTTAGTCGATCATTAGCCATACTATTACGGGCAATTTCTGCACTTCGAAAGTGTTCGTCATGTTCAACTTCAGCTGCATTTTTTTTCTTCATCTATTGTAGAGTTTTTTTTTTTTTTTTTTTAACCAAATAATCAGATTTTGCACAAGTACCTTTGAAAATTGCTTTGAAGGTTGCTTAAAATGTAAGTTAAATTTTGTCGAAAATATATGGTAATAAAACTTTTCCTTTACTTGTACAATTTGCTCTTCATTACATTGTTCGACATACAGGTTATACATTTTTGCAATAGAAAGATCTAAATTCAAGTATCTGCCACTGGGATTATGATTTCTTGTACTATGAATTTCTTGTTTTTCAGTGTTGTCAACAAAACCCGAAAGAAGAAGAATAATTTAATTTTTATTTCAAAGTTTATGCAAAAAAATATTGATAAAAGGTGGACTTATTCACAATGGCTTCTGAAATTATTATACAATATTTTCAGAAGCTATTAAAAAAAGGCTGTCTAACCTGGAAAAAAATAACCAACTAGTAAATCCTTTAATAATTAAGAAGATTATTATTTATTTCATCACAATTTCCAAAAATCAGAAAATATCCAAAAATGGACTTAACCGCATTGGCTTCTGAGCGGCTGGCTCATTTGTTCGTTTATTTATTTATTTATTTTTTATTACGTATGTCTTTCATCAGATGAGCGATGTTTTTAGAAATCAGCTTAAAATGTAAAAAAGTATGTTTGGCATAATTTGCTGTCTTGGCTAAATTGGAGAATATCGATTAGATACTAGAAAGTCTATGTTGTTAGTTCTGGAACGAACTTCTTGTTCATGTATGGGAAAAAAAGTCAAAAAAGAGGTTCGAAAATGCAGTAAGTAGATTTAAAAAATAAATAAAACAACTAATATTAATAACAATAAATAAACAATTTTAAACGATCACTTTTTATAATTTTTCTGTTTTTATATTTTTTATTAGCTTTTATTTTTAATTTGAATTTCTCAAGTTTTTGAAAACTTTTGCACCTGAGAACGTATTGTGAAATTTTTAATCTAGGATTTTTCTGCTGTTTATTAATCCCGTTTTTGTTGCTTCCAGATGCACGAGACATGATATACAGTAGAACGTTAAAAAATCGAGCGTCGAAAATCCAAAATATCGAAAATCTGGACGTTAAATTTCTGAAATGTCAAAAATCCGGATGCCCTTTCACAAAGTTTTAATAAAATTTCCTAATAAAAGAAAACGAGGCTTAAACAGCTGCTGTTAACATAATTCTCTATGGGGAAGTGTTTACGCATTTTTACGATAATTTGTAAAGTTTTTTGTGTATGGTATTAAATAAGGTATCAAATTGTTCAGAACTAAATTATACATATGAATAAGTACATCTAACTAAGCTTTCGGTAAAAGAATTGTTTTTGACCTCAATGGAGTTTCATAACTAAAAGAGTTATTTTATATTTTCCGGAAATAACAGAGATATTCCGCTAATTTTTATGCACGGCCTTAGTATCCAGTTTAGAATAAGATAAATCTCAATAGATGGCAGCACGAGTTCCATTATTTCTATGTTGCAGTAGACGACAGTGGTTTAATGGACAAATTATTTATTTTATAAAAAAGGCAGTCTGGTTTTTTTTCTGAAAAAAAAAAAAAAAACACTTGAAAGATTTTTGAAGCAATAGTCCAGTGCTTGTTTTTACAACACAGTTTGATTTCTCAAAACCAAATTTTTAAATTTACAATTTTTGTTAGAGACGAATCGAAAGTTGCCTAACATATTTCACAAGAATAGCATTGTATTTTACCATTTTGCATTCAAATACGGACATTGGTATATATTTGGATGTATTTAATGTGCTATTTCAGATATCCATCTTTTCAAGCGTTTATTAAAAAAATAATTTATTTGACAGCAATTATTTCTACTATGACTTTCGTTTGCTGTACTTTTTCTCTGTGGTTTAGTTTTGCCATTATTTTGTTAAAATTTCGAAGTTAACTTTCTTCTACTTTTCTTAGTAAAATAAGCTAAAAGTTAAATGAGAGATTTTGACGTTACTATTTTATTCATAAAACTCAAGCTGTCGTTTAGTCTTCCATATCATTTCTGTAGAAAAATTATTGACGCTTTGTAACGGAAGAACGGGACAGAATATATTTCGTTCTTTTTGCATTTATTTCGTCGCATGTGGCCGTTCTGACTCGGAAGAATCTCCCCCAATCCCCACCCCATGTTTCTTGCGCATGCTTGAATTATTATTCATAGGTTTTCTTTCCTTTGAGACTTAAATGATTTTTTAATCATTTTTTCTCTTTTATTTTGCCTGTTTTTACTTCATGGAATTAAGGCTAAATTTCTCAAACTTTCGAAGTAAAATTCAAAGGTAAATATTTTAAATTTTATCTAAGGTATAAATTGTCCATAAATGTGAAAAAACTAGAGGAAAAAGTATACAAGTATATTTTTTAAAGATTTTGAATTAGTTTTTTCGTAAATAATTTTTTGAGTTGAATTTTCACATAAATTGACGATTAAAAAGATGAAAGATTTTTCACACTCCTTAACATTCACTCGAAAGAGCTTTTTTTTTTCCCCCTGCATCAGATTAAGCTATTAAGCTTGTTCAAACCTTCACATTTAATTAGAAAAGTAGATATGTTTTTTTTTAATCGAAAGTTCTAGGCTAATTTCAATTCAAGCAGGGAGCTGAAAGCAGAAAATGTTAGTAGAGTGCATACATTTGAAAACTATTATTCAAGAATACAAAACTGCAGTTTTGAAAGACTCTGTGAAGTTCCTGTTCTTTGTCCCTTCTTATAACGTGCAAGTTGGTAAACGTTTGTTGCCAACCTATGACTCTTCATAGCTATTTTTCTTTTTAATAAGTTGTTAATGCGTATTTCCATCAAGCATTTTTGTGTTCCGGTGGAAGCAGGATTTAAATAATGATCAAATTATTCACTTAAATTACATTTTCTACTGGAAAGTGGAGTGGGCATTTTCATTTTCTTCTATTCGTAGCTCGTATTTCAATCTGATTCATTCTACTAGACGATTTTTAAGTCTTCGCGAACCATATAAGGTTGCTAAGCAATCTTCGAGGGTTGGTGAGCGTCAACAAAGAGGGGGCGGAGCCCCCTAATTAAGTAAAAATACTAGTTGTCCAACAATAAAAAGACTATATGTTTGGTAACGAAACATTAATAGTTATAATTATATATGCAAGTAGACAAGAAATAATAGAGCAAACCTAACCTGGCAGCATTGTGAAAGTTGCGCAGGTACTAATCACTGCATTGCGACGCTGCCAGGTTAGGTTTTTCCAAACCATAAATAACAATGTAATAATTTGATAAAGTATAGTTACTAGTTACACAACGGAATAAAGTCAAAAAATATATTTGTAGGTGAAATTGTATTACAAAATTAGGGAAGGTTGGCCCAAAGCGGGTAGGCCTTCTTATGCCCCCCGAATGGTGTGTCAGGATTTAATCATATATTTATTTATAATTTATTGAATTGTGTGCTGACTTAGATTTTCTATCTCAATAGGATAAGCATAACTTTTTTAAAAAGGTTTTTTTTTAGGATGTGGCAATTAATTAGTATATTATTCAAATCAGTTAGTTCCTTATGCTTTACAAACAAGTGTGCTGACTTTAAATTGGATAAGTATAACTGTTTTATATATATATATATAGTTCATAATGGCAGGCAGCTAGTCAACTATTTTAATCATTTATAACTTCATATTCGATTGGTAAATGTACCAAATCACAATTAGTTAATTTTACCCGCTTTCGGCTTCTTGGTAGGGCAAAGCAGGTTTTTCAAATGTTTGTAAAGTTTGATATTAAATAAATATTGGATTTGAAATAATACAAAAATCACTTTTTATTTTGGAGTTCAAGAAACCTGCTAGGAAATAAAACCGAAATTCTTGCGATAAAAGTCCAAAAACTACAATTTTCGAGTGTTCTTCGAAAACTTACCCGCTTTGGGCCTCCCCTATTTATTTCTGCATTCAAATATTCATAATCAAGAGCAAGTAATGAAATGAATTAGTAATTTTGTATTTACGTATTATTATCCATTATTGAAAACGATACATTGCATGAAGTTGTTAAAAAATATAGTGACAACATACAATAGAGAATATAACCTTTTTTAAAAACTTAAACACATTAAAATCGATGAATAACAAGTACAATAAGTATAAAACTGCTATTTGATATATCTAATCCTGAGATCATTCAAAGATTTAATGAAATGAAAAATTTTAAGCTCCCGAAAAGCCGAGAGTTTTAGGATAGCAGTGATTTCGTAACAACATTAAATTTAATTTTGGATTATTGCCACGGACGGCATTGTACCAGAGGATGACAAAGAAGTTTAGAGATTGAATCTTCGCCGTGCCTTTCAACAATCACATATAATAGACAAATGAATTAACGTTTGCAAAGACTCCTGGAGAAATTCTTCTCCAATGAAACAGAACTCGGTAAATAATTTATGAGGAAGACCCCAGAAATTATTCGCACCTCAAGATTCCGATTTCGAAATCAATAGAGCCGTTATTTCGAATGAACTTTCCAGTAATTTCGAATTCCGATCTGACAACTTGTAATATTGGAAGCAATCATTTTATTTAGTTATGCTAATGATATTCATATTCGTGTTGGCAATAATTAAATTTTCATTCTGCCATCCCTGTGACGATTCCAAAAGGATGAATCGAAGGAATTGTGAAATTCAAATGAAAGTACAGATGTGCTTTGTCCTCGAAAGAGAAAATGTGTTATAATTAACAACATAACTGATAAGTGAGACATTGTTTTGTGTGCGGTTGAGTTGGTGAAATATTCAATCTGTCATTGAATTTGGCATGAATTTGTGGTCAACAAATGAGATAAGTATATTTGTCGCAATACAAAGCAAATATTAGAAATATTCATTGGAATATTTTAGCAATTTCTACTTAGGGATAATATATTGAATCGAAATCCTTTGTTCTAGTAAAATTTCTAAGATCAAAAATATTTTACTAATATTGGTAAATTACTATTTCGTACTCAACAACAAGTTTGTGTTTATCTTGAGTAAAATCACCTTGAAACAAAAGGGACTAAGAGACAAAATTAAAAGTTTGCGGTAACAAGTAAAAACAATCCAATTTGTTTTAAGGCAAGAAATAATAGTAACGTCCCTGAGAGGGCTAATCTACAGTATGATTTGGAAAAACTGTTCAATAAAAGCTTGACTATGATTTACGCATTGCACTTGTTTTGCTCAAAACTTTTTTTTTAAATTTATTTATTCATTTTTTAAAACTTTTTTTAACAACGTAAACATATGTTGAGATACGGGTCAATACGAGTGAGGCGGATACTCAGGTTTCATGCCATTTTTACTTCCTTTTACCCAAAAAAGGAAGTATTGTATTCGCGAAAAAAAATCACTCACAAATCGACCTTAATTTCCATTTTGCTCACCCCCGAATGAATGTTGAGCTTTTTTTTTTTTTCGACTCGACCACACGTGGATAAGTGACTAAGAACGTATAGACATGTGAAATATCCATTTTGACGATTCCCGAGTTAGTTACAACGAGTTTTCTCGTGACGTCTGTTGTACGTATGTATGTATGTGCGTATGTATGTCGCATAACTCAAGAACGGTATGCCCTAGAAAGTTGAACCTTGGTACGTATACTCCTAGTGGGATCTAGTTGTGCACCTTCCCTTTTGGTCGCATTCGGGTGTTTCTAAGGGGATCTTTTGCCCTTTTTTGGGGGGAAATCATTGTTAATTTCGATGTAAACTCAAGTGGTGTTACAATTTGGAGGACACTTGGCGATATATCGGCAGTCTTTTGGTCGCCAAGTTTTGTCGCCAACTTGGTGAGAAGTTTGGCGATTTTTTTTCTTTTCAAATCTGGTTTTAATTTGGCCACTGTTGGTGATATTTAGAGAGTAAACTATTGAATCACATTTAAATTACCAATAATGGGAAAATGACATTAAATTGGAGTAAAAGGAAGTCATGTGAGACACACATCAGCTCGTTTTTAATGTGAAGGAAACTATAAGAAAACAAGAAAAACAAATTATCCTCTTTTAATTATTTTTTTGTGGGGGGAGGGCTAAGTCTCCGACCTTGTTACAACCCCTTTTATGTTTTTGAACTCCTCTTTTTCCTTATCCTTCAGAAGAATGCTAACGTTTTGTACGGTGCTCCCTTCAACTCCGAATCAAAATAATGACTGTGAAAGAGTTGAAATGTAATGAAAAAGGGGGGAGTTACTCCCAAAATAGGATATTGAGGGATAACGGTTTTTCATATTTGGATTCAGGAGATCATTTTATATAAGAATGGGCAGCAGGAAATGGGTATGAAGAATTTCTCATATCACGTAGGGTACTTAATTCCCTACGTGAAATGCCCTTATAAAATTACCCTTCGTTTATAATGAAACACTTAACTTTAGCTTTTGGATAATCCTTATTTTTGAGTACTTTGTGTGATATCTAAATATTGTACAAGAGATAAACACATTTTAAGAACAACAAACCGTTTTGTTGTTTACATCATTCCATTTGATTCTTTTAATTAAAAAAATTCTTAATTTAAAAATTGCAAATATAAAGAAAAATAAATTTTTTGACGATTTTTTAAAATTTTATGCCATGTACTAGAGACCTAAGTATTTTTAATTTAAACAAATATTTGTTTGGTACATTTGGGTCTGAAGGAACAACGTTTATCAACTTAGAATTTTGAATTTCCAAAAAAAGGTTTCTTCGAAAAAGCCTTATACACAATAGCAGATGTACCGCTTTGTTTTACACAACTCTCTAAAGAACATAGAAACAGAAACTCAAAGTAAAGTGAAACTTTCAAAACCATCACAGGCTGAGCCTCAAATCGCGATGTCGGTTGGAAATTCGAATAGAAGCACCATTTTGTAAGAAAACGAAGGTACTTCCGGATATTCCAGTCTCCTTGAAACAGGAAAAGGATCCGACTTAATTCGAAATGACAATTAACTATCATAATTATGCCTGGTATGAGCCAGCAACCGCCACTTGGGTCATTTCGGTAGTCACGGAAATATCAGTAATGAGCATTACCCTCTGGACGCACGGGAGGGTGAAGGTGTCTTTGTTAATGATTTAACGTGGGTGGATGAGCCAGCATTTATCACTAAGATAGCAGAAGGACCCCGTATTGGAGCAATTAAGGGTCCGTCTTTACAACTTTGGCAATCGGCAGTGATCAGCAGACCGAAATGTTCCCTCCCACATGTCCCATTTTCCTTTAAACATCTCTTCAGAAGTCTATAGATATGTTTTGAGTTGTATTTTAGGGATGCAGGAAGCAATTTATGCATGTGTAGACATGGCCATGTGGTTTTAGTTTGGTGTAGTAGAATTAATTGATGAAAGTTGGTTGAGTGGTGGTTATAGTTCTGGCTTAACAGTCTAATAGTTTTATTCCTGAAGTAAATGAACAAAGTCTCCCTTCTATGTGTTTAATGGGGTTATTTCCTTCAGTCAAAAGTACTACTTGTGGTCACTAAAGTTTATAAAATGAGCCAAAAAAAAAAAAAGACATGGACCCAGAAAATACTTTCATTTTCGCAACAATTGTTTTTTAATTAATTTTTTAAAATGTCCGATTTTTCAAACATGGCGTAGTTTTAATGACGTCACAAATGATGAATCTTGAACAGCGCGTTAGCGGAAAGCGCGTATTTTGCGGGCGCGCTGAATGCTTACGCTTGCTGTCTGCCGCGTTTCCACGTCATGATAAATCAGAAGGGAATAAAATATTGCGCTCTACGCTTGCTATCAACCGTATCGTTGCCATTACACGAGAATAAAAAAGTGAATTAAATATTGCGCTCTGGACTAATGGCAACAGTGAATGGCAGTTCATCATTTGTGATGTCATGCGCAGAAGTCAGCGTAAAAAATAAAATTAAATCTTTGTATGGTTCCAATTTTAGTATATGTACTACCGAAGTTTTTACGATAAAATTGAGTCTGCGCACCGATATAAATATATATTTTTTTAAATAGTAAACTTTGCTAAATTATTTAAAAAAAATGGTCAAATCCAATGTTTTTAAGCAAGCTTAAAAAAATACTTTTAAAATTTTGGAACCGACCCTATTGTAAACAAAGAAGTCGGATAGTTTTTCAGAGTGAAAAGGAAGCTCTTTGATGTGCGGTAAAAGTTCTAAACTTGCTGAGGTAAAGGTGCTGTATTTCATTTTAGTTGTAACCAACGCTTCTTCACTGACTCTATATCAGTCATTCATATGTTCTCTTGTCGTATGGATATGCTCATACTCGCGCGCGCGCGCGCGCGCACACACACACACACACACACACACACACACACACACACACACACACACACACGC
This sequence comes from Uloborus diversus, assembly GCF_026930045.1. NCBI lineage: Eukaryota > Metazoa > Arthropoda > Arachnida > Araneae > Uloboridae > Uloborus > Uloborus diversus. The sequence continues at coordinate 152,520,922 of NC_072736.1, read as the reverse complement.
ACACACACACACACACACACACACACACACACACACACACTCACTCATAACATCCAAACTTAAAAACCTCACATTCTTACGCTGCATGAACAAAGTGTCCTAGCTGTGTGTTTACTGGTACACAAAATCAGAAGACGTCTCAGATTGAATATCAAACCTTTCGGCGTGTGGTAAAAGTTCTTAATTTGTTGTGATAAAGATGATATGTTTCAATTTAGATAGTACTGAAGCTTCTTCACTGACTCTTCATTTGTTCATACATCCTTGTATCATATGAATAGGAGCATACGCACAAACACTCACACATAAATATTTTAACTCAACAAACTAAATGTTTTTTTTCTTTAAAAAACGTACGATTAAAGTTTCCATGTTGTGTGTTTACGCGTACACAAAAAAACTCTGAAGGTTTCTTAGAGTGAAGAGGAAATCTTTTAAGGTGTGGTAAAAGTTCTAAGCTTGCTGAGATAAAGGTAATATGCTTCGTTTTAGTTATTTCTGATGTTTCTTCACTGACTCTATATCGTTCATTCATATATCCTCGCATCAAATGAATATGCATAAACGCACACACACACAAACTCACATATGAGGCAGTGAGAAGCAAAGGGATGCAAGTGGCAAAATTAAAAAATTGGAGATAACCAGTACAAATGGTAGATGAACCATTCCTCTGTCTTGGGGCAAGATATAGTACTAGTAACCCTGGTAGGTGCTGCTGTACAGCATGATTTAGAAAAAAAGAGGAAGCCTATAACTAGGAAGTTATCTTTATACGTGTTTTACTCAAAACTTGAAAATGTCCACTTACAAAACCTTTGCTTCTGACTGCCTCATATAAACATGAATGATGGCATACAAAACGCTAAGTTGCTGAATGCGAGTCTTTTTAACTTTCGAAGCAAAAAGGAAGGGTTTATAAGTTCGAAGTGAGCGGGTGTGGCATCGTAGCTTCTTGTTCATGTTCAAAAAGGTGTTTTGATCAAAAGTGTTCTTAGTTGTTGCTGCCATTGAGAAGAAATCAAATGGAAGGAGTGAAAACTTACATTCATCAAGCCAAGACCACAAGTCACGACAAACAGTGGCTCCCAAAAGTGTTCGTACACCTTGAAATTTTTTAGTAAAATTAAACTAACGCAAAACTGAATTCGAATATGAAGTCCAATATTTTTTCACATCATTCCCATGTCATTCTAAATAAAACCCTGTAGGTTTTTCAAAATAGTGACGGATCTTCTTTTTAAAATGGATCGAAAAACGAAGAGACAGAGAAATAATACGCCACAAAAGTCATCGTACACTCAAATATTTTCGAATAAATGCATGATTAAAATTATCATATGTCGTTTTTTTTTATTATTTTTGTACTGTGTTGAACCTTAAAAGTCATTTGACCTTAATTTTTTTGTTTATTTATTCCTTAACATTGTGCTTATTACTTTAAAATGGCTAATATTCGTAAAAAACTAAAATTTGAACTTTTTCCTCACAGTAACGGTAAATTGGTTTGAAATGTCTCTAAATTAGTTAATTTATTCCATTCTATAGTAAAGTGCTTGATAAAATGCTTTAAAGAAAAGAATCGGACCAAAAACAAGCTAAGAAAAGGTCAACCGGTAAAGTTGACAAAGCGCGATCGGAGATTTACAGTTAAATAATTTCTGAAAAATGCACTTTTGAGTGCTGTAAAAGTTTCTACAGAGTTAAAAGAAAATTTTCACATTTAATTTTCACCTAAAATTGTTCGCCAAGTTCTCTGATTAGCTGGATGAAATGGGACCTCTTCCAGTAGAAATTTTCTTGGTCGTGCGAAAAACAGAAAGCTTACGCTTTTCGTCGCAAAATCAATGATAAATAAGCTCAAAATGTTTTGGAATTACGTCTTACTTACAGATAAAAATGTGTTCACCATTTTTGGTTAAATTGTTGTATAATTGTAAATAGAAGAAAAAATTAGGAACTTAATCTTAAGAACTTAGTTGGACCAGCTAATCAGGACGGTGAAGATGCTCTTGTGTGAAGGTGCATATAAGCATCAGGACTTGGTAGTTTGGAATTTTTTTGATGAAGTAATGAATCATGCTGTTCATTTAAATATTTAAAAAAACAATTTTTAACTCTTAGCTAAAAATTTGGTTACCGGAAGCAACTTTGTTTTCTATCAAGATAACGAGAAGAAGCACACGGTTTTCAACGCTTGCGTCTAGTGCCTCAAAAATTGTCCTTAAGTTTAGAAAATATCCCATCAATCTCCAAATTTAAACTTAGTGTTCCATATTAGAGATATCTGGGGTCTAAATTACGAAAATATGTCTTTGAAACGAAAATAGAGCTAGAAACAGTAAGACTGGAAATGTGGTTGAGCACTTTTTCAGAAATTACGCAAAAAAAGAAAGAAAACAGAATGAAATCTATTCCCAGACGTTTAAAGGGTTTTGTTGATACTGCATGATATTTTACTAAATAATAACTTAATAAAAATTTAGATTATTCAATAATATATAGACATTTTTTAAAGTGTACGAAGACTTGTGAGATAAAATTTCAGGCACTTTTGTTTTTTATTTTTTAAAAAATTACTTTTAATATTTAAAAAAAAAAAATTCATGTAGTTTTGTTGGAAATTGATCATAGATCTTATAATAAAATACTTATAACGAAATATTAATTCTAACCAAGGAATAGGGCCCTATTTCATTGAAAGTCGTATGTGTACGAACACTTTTGGGAACCACTGTAGATTTTAAAGCAAAGAATTGGACGAAATAAGGTTTCTTTCACTTGTTTCACGCAAAACGTGCCAACCATTCCTCGTTGTTGGGGCACGTGACTTGGGATCTTTGGATCAGTTTTTGCTAAGCCAATGATTGGAATTGCTCAATCCATTTTAATCAATGCTCTAAGATTGCCACTTATGGCTTTCAAGCCGTATGGGAGCCGCGAGACAAATCCATGTGTCACGTTGATACTGTCTGATAGGTGGTTTAGTAGCTGGAACCCAACCTAAAAGATATGAAAACATTTAAAATTTTCTGTGAATTCCGTTATGCTCAGTCTCATCTTAGTAGAACAGGAGTATTTACCGGAGAAATCATTTAAAATCCGAATTAGCATTATCTACAATTGTGTAGTGAGAACTTACTCGCACATGTAAAATACTCATACTAATCAAACGAACTAATCTTTCAGCAAATGATAGATTTTTTAAAAGGTATTCATTTATTTATTATTATTATTATTATTATTTGCAACTTCAAATTGATATAGATCAGATATTCTAACATATTTTAGTACACTTTGTACGAAATACAAAGAATAAATAGTTCAATTGCCATATATATTATTATTATTTTCATTTTACTGTTTTCTCACGTTTAAACTTCTGATCTTTTGTGAAGATGTTTTAGCAGCAATGAATTGTTGTTGCGAGAGTTTGCTATTAGATTTTGAAGTTTTTAATTCTCGTCTGAGACGATATCATAAATTGTGTTGATACTGTGTGCATCGTTCTGGTAAAATTAGTTTTCTGTTTTGCATTATTGAGTGTTTTTAACGAGTCATCACAAGACTTTAAAGAGTTTTGAAGTAATTTTGTTTTTACAATAGATTTTACTATACTTTAACACGGTTTCTGTATATCTTTCGATGATATATTTTAACACATGACTCTTTATTGTAGTTTAAATTGTTTAAAAAAAACATGAGTTACGACCTGTAAAAGTTTAGCCCTGCTGCACACAAACAAGTTTTTCTCAAAAATTAAAGGTGGTTGGAACCCTAAACCAAAATTGCGGTATGTCAAAGTGGAAAATAATTTTAAACTAATCGATTTTACGGCTTAAATTGTGGAGGAAAGGAAGAAAATAAGTTCTGAAATTGAGAATCTTGATACAGTTGTGCTGAAAAAAGAGTCTTCTAGTTTTTGAAGCGGTTATCTAATAAACGAAGAGAAATATCCCAAGCAAGAAGAGAGATAATAGGATAAGTACAATAAATTGCCAAAGCTTTATTATGGCTAAACTAAAATTATAATATTTCTTGAATTGTGACCGTTACAGTTTACCTTGATGCTCAAAAATATGTTTTTTACAAGAATTCTCATTGCAGGTGGTTGGCACCCCGAACAAGCACTGCGCTACATGAAAAGCGAAAAGAATTTAAAACTATCGCTTTTAACGACATAAATTGTGTAGAAAGGAGAGAAACCAAGTTTTGGAATTGAGTATCTTGATACAGTTGCGCCGAGAAAAGATTCTTTTAGTTTTCGAAGCAGTTATCTAATAAATGGAGGGATAACTCCCAAACAAGAAGAGCGATGATTGGATAAGTGGGTTTTCGAAAGTTCCGACGCTCTAGAAAGATTCTGAGGTTACTGTTTTCTGATTCTTGGTCCAGCGGGTATTGTGTAGAGTAAAGTTCATAACAGTGAAGTAAGTCACACATTGATAATAGCTCCTCTGAAAAAGTTAGAAGTTTTTATTATGTTTTATTTTCAATCAATTATTCTTAACGTACTTATGTTTGCAACTCAAAATACGATATGTGTAGGCACACGCAATATTTTTATTTTAAATTTATCACTTTCTAAAAGCTAATGCGCAATATTAGAAGAAGAGAGTTAAGAAGAATTCGATATCGCTTTATTTGTGTCGAAATAAAACGTGACAAACGTGTGTCTATAGCCTGCCCAGTAGATGCAGCAGCTAAAATTGCTGCGCTGCAAATCTTCAGACTCGTTTTGAACATGGACAATTGTCCTCTTTTAGAACACCTTAATGCTCACGTTTTGGAACAGCATTTAAAAAAATAAAAAAATAAAAAACACTTTTCAGAACACATATTTGGCCCAGCGCAGTTTTTAGCGTTTTTGAGAGCATTGTATAAACACTGGCACGTGTCCCTTCTTTTAAAACACTTTTCAGCACACTTTCCGGTACTCTTTTTACAGCACTTATAAAACACTCCTTTGACTATACTCCCTTGAATGTAGTTCTGAAGCAATGTTTTATCAATGTATGCTAAATTCAGTTTTTTTTTCATTAAGATGTTACCACAAGTATATGCAATCATGCTTTAATTAATTTTAATTTGTTGAATATTTTTAGTGTAACGTAACTTTGGAAATATTTAGTAAGTCAATAGTAATTTCTATGATATGAGTACTTTTAATTTCAAATGTGATCAGAAAAATCTCAAGTGATTCTTAAAATTATTTTATGCTTGTTTTCTTTCTCTCCTATTTGTTTACTGGTATATCTGCCATAGTCGTTGAATTATCACAATTTTTAGACTGATGTAATTAAAAAAAAAAAAAAACGCTGCATAAGCTAATTACGTTTTTTTTTCTGATGGCATCGCGTTTTAATTTCACTGAAGTTATCCTTAGAACTGAAAAATTTTACTCTTGGTATTGGAATTGATACGGATGAGAAGTTAACATAAAAACCTTAACTTTCGCTAAGCATAGCACAGCATTTTTTTTTTCTTTTTCAGTTTTTACTATTATCTCTTTTCTTTGGTGACATACATTATTGATTCCATCCCTCCCCTTTACATTAGAATTTTTTTCTTTTTTTAATATTGCCAGTAGAAAAAAAAAATGAAAATCTCACTGTATTTTAGCAAAAGAATGCTCATAATTTTATGTTATTTTTATACTTATTTCATGCGTTAACGATTTTTTTTTCTTAATTTTACTACAGACAGAAAATGGTTCTTGTATGAGTACGTCAGCTCTCACTTATAGTTTGTGGAGTTCAGTCAACCCATAAATAGGATGTTCTAAAAGAGGACTTTGGTGCAAGAGGAGGGTAGCTTTAATTTAAAATTGCGTGTATTCTACATTAAAATATATAAAGAAAAATATTATCTTTCATTCTGTACAGAAACAAAACATCCCCAAACCAATATTACATGATACGTTAAAGGAAATAAGCGGTAATAGTGTATCATTGATGAAAAACTGAAGGAAAACTACTTAATGCTGTTCTTTTTTTTCCTTTGAAACAAAAATTGGTTTTCATCATGATATTTTGGATTATTGCATTATTACAACCAATATTCTTCGAATGGAAATTATCAAAAATTCAAGTAAAATATCAGTTTAGCTTGGAAAATCCCCAGATGTCGTTAAAATTAAAGTTGCTTTGCCTCTCCCTAAATTTGGCGTAAAAAATTAAGCGATAAAAAAAACATATCATTTGACGATAAGTCTCGCCACAGAAAGAGTTGCGTTTATTTTTATGCTAAATTACAGTAGAAATTAATAAAAAAAACACGTACATAATAACTAAGTTCACACAACAATTTTGTAAGTGAAAAAACATCATGATTCTATTAAAGAGTTTCGAAAAAATACTCGCATTTTTCGTTTAATAGATCATATATCCATTTCTACAGATAATTTTCCAGCTTGTTCGTTTCTTTGTGACCATAGTTTTTCGAAAGTTTTAAAATTTTCAGTACATTTCCCATTTTTGCATAGTTTCTGCTGAACCAGAGTCTAAGAACTTTTAACAGGACGTAGTTCAGAAGTATTTGGATGAGGAGCTTTTTTATCGGCCAGTTCAACTTATTCTTTACAAAAAAATCCATCTCTTGCAAATTTCAAGTAATGTGAGGTGACTGAATGAGGCCAGAAGTGTAAACGAGCTTCGTGTTTTTGAACGAACGGCCCGGACAAGAACTTCGCTGTCGAATATTTTAATAGAAATGCTTTTTTCAGAATCTGGAAGATCATTTTTTACTGCCAGTGCTAATATACTAAGACTCGGAAATTGTAAAATAATAATTTTTGCTTTAAAAATGTAAGATTTATTGTCATTTTCGAACAACGCAAGCAGAATTTTATGTCTCACATTTCCACCTTTTGTTAACATTCGAATAAAATATAATTCCTTGCCAAAAAGGGATAAGACAAATTAGTTGTTTTTAGTTCTGTCTTAAAAATAATATGCAAACAAATTAGGATTTCATAAATGATAAAACTCAAGATATCTTGAAAAAATGTGCAAAACGATATGGGATAAACCTCATATTGCCAAGTTCTTGACAATTTCATAGAACTCTATGCTAATTGCTGTCTGAGTAGGGAAAATGTGTCACTAATAAAAAAGTGATTAAATTCTGAATGAAAAACAATAAAATCCATACCAAGTTTTACACGATTACTGCAGATTAATTGCATTGTTTTTAAAGTAATGCAACGGAATGTGTAATAATGTTCTGTTAAAACATTAATTCAAAGGTAGTAAAAAAATCGTTTATTGTCGAGAAAAATAAGAATATACAGGGTCAAACTCCTAACAGTAGTACATAAAATACATCGCCATTACTGAATATATCCTAACAGTAGTATCTCACGTCAGGCGGATTATACCAGTGCTTTGTTAAACATCCAACTGTATTCAATTTATTCTTAAATTTATGCATTCTAGAAGATTGTCTACGTTTAAAAAGCAAATAAAGAACTCGCCGTCGCATTCCATTTAATGTAATGTCACAGTATGGTATTCACGATAGTGCGAAATCCTATTTCTCCGCACTATATTGTGCGTGGTCATTATCTTTGACGCTGAAAAATTGGAAAAATTTATTTTGTACAAGCAAAGTGATAAGGACAGAGCATAAAAGGACATACAATATTACTGTTTATAATAAAGCTTGTCTTTTCAAAAGCTATTGTAGTTTTACAGTAATAACGGTTTTATTTTAAAACTTTGCTACTGGGCAGTTTCACGGATAACTGACTGACATTTTAAAAACAAAACATTATATGTATCTTGTGATATTCAACGCAAAATATACATTGTACAAAAGATCCTTTCCTATGGATTATTGAGCAATCACGAATTGCTTAATCCGTACTTGACCAAAGTTGAAGTTCTTCTGATTTTTCAGATTACCATGACGATGGTTGCTTTTGAATTTATTTAGAGAGCGAAATTCTCGTCGTCATTGTTACAAATCATCTTTGCTTTGATTTTATTCATATATTTTTTTCTGTGCTTAACTCAATCAGTAATTTTTTAAGTATAATCTTCAAATATTTTGATTTCATGGTAAAAAAAAAAAAAAAATAAAAAAAAAAAATAAACTAGAATTTTCTAACTTACTTCAACTGTTTTTTTAAAAATATTGAAGGTTTTTAAGTTTTTAATTTATACTAAAGTTTACTTTAGCCCAATTTATATACCAATTAAAAACAATTTATGAGACTCAAAATGTTTGGATTTTATATTTTAAGTGTCCACCTTGGTGAAAGTACACATTGATCAATTTCAACGTTTCGATCTTTTACTGTATGATAGTGCGACAAAACCCTACTTTAAATATACTACGAGATAGACCAATGATAAACATTTATTAGAATCAATGAAAAAAATTATTAAAAAATTCAATGTTTTTTTTAACTTTAGAAATTGCGAAATATAGGTTAACAACATCTAAAATCTAAGAACATGCATGTTTTGTTAAACTGTATAGTTATTTTTCAAAACATAGTAATAAAAAAGTATTTTGTTCAATGATCTTAAAAAGAAAGGAAAATCAAATTAACATTATACTAGTCTCAGACCACTGTTATCCCAAAAGTTCTTCGGATATGAAAAAAACATATCTTACATGCTGCAATATTTTTCTTTCTATTGAATCAGTGTTTTCTTCGTAAAATATATCTGCTGATATCTTTTGTTACACTCTTGTTCTGATTTTATAGCTCTTGGCTGGATCTTTTTTTCTGTCGAAGAAGGATAAAATAGTAGACCAGATTCTTGCAGCAAATCTTTACTTTTTACCGTTATACTTAAATGTATATTATTTTTGTGTCATGAAACAGTAAACTAAGTTATTGGTTTATCTACGTGCGTACGAACTGCTTTTTCACACACTCATACATATAAACAAACGTGTGTGAATGTATTTGTCATTTAAGGGTCATAAGGACTGGGGAAATTATTGGACTGAAGCTTGGTTCGAGGCAGAAGTATCCCAATTTTGAATACAGTTTTAGCAAAAATATAAAAACAACTAATAGAGCACAGGTATCTTGAGCAATTTCGTTGACTTTGGGGAAAATCTTGGACTAGAGCTTGGTTCTAGACAGAAATATCGCAATTTTGAATACAGTTTTAGCGAAAATATAATCAATTTTTTTCTAAATAACATGCGATTTAACGTGGAAAATGGAAGATCATTTCAAGCCAAGCATTGTTGTTATCATGTTCATAGGCTTTTTTTTATAAATAAATAAAAAAAAAACTTTGCGTTTTGTAAACCAACGTCTGACTATTTGACTCCAAAATGACAAAGACTATTCTTAATACTAAATAAAGAGGGTGGTTCCCATATGGTCTGCCGGTCGCTGATTTAAAAAAAAAACCCGTAAATTTTCCTAAATTTAAATTAACCAAGACTGGCCGCAAAAACGAGTGGCTGATACGAAAAGCTATGTTGTACTGATTCTCATTGAGGCTTATATTTTTACCAATTGAGGTAGTGAGAAGCAAAGGGATGTAAGTGGCAAAATTAAGAATTTGGAGAAAACGAGTACACATGGTAGGTGAACCTCTCCTCCTCAAGAGATGGTACAAGTAGCCTTGGTAACTGCTGCTGTACAGCATGATTGAGAAAAAAAATCAATGAAAGCCTACCTAGGATGTTATCTTTAAACGCGTTTTATTCAAAACTTGAAAATGTCTACTTGCATTCCTTTGCTTCTCACTTGCACAATTGATTCTTGAATTAGGGTCATTCCATGTCTAAATTAATCAAAAAATAAAATTTTCTCAACCTGATCATCTCATATTTTCCTGAAACTGTCAGAAATACAACTCTTTGACATCCTAACTCTGTACGCATTTTTTTTTTACCAATATCATTCTTTATTGATGAACAAATAAATTTTCAAATTCATTAAAAGCACATTTTTCTACATGCCGGTAGTGCTTTTAAAATGTTATATCTCAAACTTTATGGAGGCTAAAATAGTGTAATAGTATTACTCTCTGAATAGACATATAACTTGAATAATATTTGAGAAAATATTTTTACATAAAACTAACATTTTTATATTCAAATTTCGAAGCTGGAGCAGTTTGTAAAATTGCAAAAAATAAAAAATCTAGATAAATTTTTGAATTGTTAAATCTAATGAAAAAATATTTTTCTCGAAAATTATTCAAGTTACGTTTTAAGTGTTGAATTCTCTTTCAAGTAAGCTGTTATAAAACTTTGAAGATTTTATTCTATGCATGTTTAACAAAAGTTTGCAAAAAAACTTCCACATTTTTTGATGTAACTGTTGTGTCATTCGTGGCATTTTGAAAATGTTTCGATGGATTAATTAAAATGTATTTAAATAAAATATTTTTTTGAATTATTTGAAGTTCTTATGTTTTTATTTTTTAAATTTTAGGATATCTTTATTTTTGGAATAATCTCGCAAATTATTGAACATGTTCACGTCAAATTAAAGTGCAAGTATTTTTTTTTTTAAAGAGCCATTATAGAACTTTTTAGCTTTCATAATTGTTTTTCTTCCGTCATAACATTTTCAAGCTCTGTCTGCAAGTTTGAAAAGGTGCATTTTAATTAACTTCAAAAACTAGTTACACATCAATTATTAATGATAGATTTTCAATATATATACAACATGAGATACATATTTTAAATATAAATTCAAAGATATTGAAAAAATGAAATAAATACTAAAGTGTACTGTAATGCCAGCGCAAAGCTGCATATATATATATATATATATATATATATATATATAAATAAATTTTAGATATAATTTAAGATCATAATTAATTAAGAATAAAATTTCTGAAAATGTCATGAAAATCTGAGGGGGGTCAAGTACTATTTTACATCTTGAGGGATATTCTTCTCAGGAGTACCCTATTGGCACTCGCCTTATTGGTACTTGTTGAGATGGACTTTGCTCTTCTTGAGACATAATTGGATGCTTCACTTGCCAAATCGATTAACTCCATAAAACAAAAAGTCGAGAAAAACGATGAAGAAGATAGTGTTATCCAATAGGAGTGAATGGGCCCTCGTGTTAAATTTTCTGCCATCACAGGATCAGAAATGTACTGAACCAAAACTTTAATATAAATTCACATGCTAAGCTTTGATTAAGCACTATTTAAGCAGAAATGAGGACTTTCTTAAAACGTGGAGTCAATCGATTTGGCAACTGAGGCATCCAATTATCAAGTAGAGTTATCAGGAGGTTATTTTACTGGTTTTATCACTCTTGAGCAAGTGTGTTTGTACTTTGTTTAGTACGCTAACGAAGTGTGCCTGTGCTTATATCGTCGCCTCAGAAAAACATTATGATATCGTACTGTCATTTCTAGGATTAGATATCTTACTGCTGCTCTGAGGTCACGATATATGCACCGTTTATTAAACCAATATGCTCTTTATTCTTCAAGTTTTAGTAACATATTGATTAAGTTTTTTGACATAAATACTAGTTCTCATTTGAAGAAAAGAGCCGGACTCCTGATTAGTATATTCATGTAAGCGACAAATAGTTTTATCATTCATTAGTTTGTTAAATGTAAAATTTTAAATGGTAATTAGCTTTCTCTATAGTAAATTAAGTTGTGAAACTTCATGGATACGGATTTTTACACGGATCTAGTAAGCGTACTACGTGTGCCTGTGCTCATAGCTTGATTTTCAATATCCTCGTCTCAGAACAGCAGAAGAATATCTTACTGTTATTTCTATGCCTGGATATCTTATTGTTGCTCTGAAATGAACATGTATGCGCCGCTTGTTAAACCAAGAAACTCTTTAATTTCCAAATTTAAGAAGCATACTGATTAAGTTTTCTAACATACATGCCAGTTCTTACTCGATGAAATAACCCGACTCCTAATTAGCACTTTCATATATGCGACACATAGATTTTTACCATTTATCAGTCGGTTATATGTTAATTTTAAAGTATAATTAGTTTTCGTTAGAAGAAAAGTAAGTTGCAAAACTTCATGGACTCGGATCTTTGACCCATAATTGATAGTTGTTCATTTTTCATGTCATCGTAATGGCTTTGAAGCAGTAGCCAAGCATGTTTGAGCTTTTACTTGTTTTGCTTCAAAGTAGTTATTATCCATATCACCCGTTTGCACCCTTTCCTGTACACGAGACCTTGCTGTGTTCAATGAAACTTGCACCAAGAGCTCTGCAAGGACTTTTCTATTCCATTGAGTGGAAAAGTATGAAATTCCAACTTGTGTAAACATTTGAAAAAAATCACACGCAAATCTTTTTTTTTTTTTTTTTTTGAGCCAGTTTCTTTATTTGCTCATTTTTGTAGAAGAATAATAGCGCTATACGATACTTAGCATTTCTGGTTTCCGTACCTATTTTTTTAACAAAAAACTGAAATAAATTATTTTGCTTTACTTTGTATGCATATATCTGCATAAGTAATTTATTATATTTATTTTTCATATGTTATAGTTAAAATTATGTACTGGTAATGGTCAGGCCACAATTTTGATTATTACAAGAAATTTGTTGAAACTTTGTGTTTTTGGAAGAGATAATATTTCATGTACGCTCAGAGACACATATTTAGATTCAATATTACATTGCTAGGATTGATTTGATATTGCAGCTCATCCTGAATTTAAGTTATGTTTCTTCATCATTTTCAAAAGTGCCGAAAAACCAGTAGTTTCGAAAAAGCCTAATAAGTTAATACTTGTAAGATTGATTCGGGTAACAAGGGAAAGCGATGAACATGATGATTTTTTTAGATTCAGATATGATTAGAGTAGATAAGTTCACAGATATGATTTCTCAGTTTTCTCATGACATAATGTATTGTAAATTTTCAACATTATTCTAGAAATCTTATTTAAAAAAATGATATTTTTTAAAAGTTAAAACAGTATTTTCTAGTTTTTGATCAATAACAAAAGTTATGGTGACATTAGGATCAAGCCTTAAGCCAATACATTAAATATAATAAATTTCTGAGACACAATTTAGAAAGGGTTTTCTATTTGCTTAGAGAGGCGTTCTTAGATTTCAAAACTAAAGGACGAAAATTACTGTCAAATCCCAATTAAGCCAATTTTCAGTGATTATGAGCATATCACTTAGATATTTTCCCTCAACGTATGGATAAAATATTCTGCCTCGCATGAGGGGCGGAGCGGAGTTAACAAGAAGAGTGACGTCACACATTTTGGTTTAGAAAAAGAAAAAAAAACTGTATGTCTATCTAATATAGACTGGCATGTTAAACGAGGAGGGTTTAGGAGAAAGGTAAAGTGAAAGTTTGTGGCAAAAGGGAACCGTGCCAAATATGTTTACAAAATTATGATATATTGATCATTTTGTATGATAATGAATATACATTTATGGACAGTTTCAAAATAAATTTAGCTTCAATTAGAACATTGCAACATATTGTCTTGATTTTCAGATACCCACACAAACCCCGAGGTAAAACCAAGATTAATAAAAAACAAATCAGCTTTCTCTTATACACTTAAATTATCATTATTCGAAAAATATTAATCAAGAGTCTGATTTATGACACAAGTATATAACAATGCGAAAAGTAAACACTAAGTATATATCAAAACAAATAGCTTACCAGTGTCAAAATGTTTTATTAAATCTTTCAAAAACTACAAAAAGGAAAAATAATAATTAAGTCTACACATTTGTGAACTCGCATACATCGTTTTACATCTAAATCTGCATTCACTTAGATATTATTATCTTAGGTGTGTTACTGAGTGTATTACTTATTGTCAAATGGCAACAGTTAAATATTAACAAATCGTCTATGAAAATTTCAGAACTTATGGTTTTATTTAATTAGTAGCGCACGGGTTTTTCGCTTAACATTTAATAAGTTTAATTGTATTTATTCCAGACTTTGCTGTTAGTTATATTTATTCTTTCAATGTATCTTATCGATTACAGTCTAAACAAAGCTAATACTGAATTCTGATGCCAAAACTCGTGAAAGAGTAAAACCGAAATAGCAAATTGGTTTGGTATATTTTAAAATTATAATTTCATACAAAATTGCCTATAATACATTTACCCTAAATAACATCTGAAGTCGGCAGGAAAGCACTTTTAAGAAGAGTTGAATAAATTTTTTAGTGAAATTTGTTTGGTGCTTTGAAATTAAGCAGAAAAAAAAAAGGGTTCTATAAAGCTTTCGGGTAGAAATACTGACATTAACATCCGGTTTAATAGAAATTAGGTAAATATACGCTAGTATTGCCACTCTGTCTACAATTCGTAACACATTTTTTTGTGACATCAAGTTACCACCACATATAAAACAATGACTCGCGTTTGAAGGTCGTTTCTTGATAAAACAAATACATTTCAAAAAAATTAATGAAAATCTATTTGTTCTTTAAAAAATCAATTTCAAAAGCCAATCTTGTTAAAAACTTTCACATATCTATATACAACGCAAGAAAAATGGCTAAAATCAATTTTTTAAAAATGTTCCGTGTGAATAGTAAAGATGAAAACTTTTCTAATGGAGAAACGTTTATCATCTACATATTGGAAAAAATCTAATGAGGAGAGAACAAAAAAAGCCGTCAGAAATTTCTTTATCTTTCATTACTATTCATATACCGAACAATTAATCAAGAGAGAAGCTTCATTTTTTAAGCCCAGAATAGAAAGCAAAAATGTGATAATATTAATAATAATGACAAAATAATACGAGAAAAACTCGCTCCCGACTTGTTCCTACATTTACAACTGGGAACACTAAATGAAAACTCATGAGTAATAATCAGCTGAGGCTTCGCCTTTATTTAATCAGTCATGCACCGTTGCCAATATCGATTTTCTAATAAGCTTCGTATAATAAATTAAATTCTCTCGAGAAGTATTTATTTTTTTTACTTTTTTATCGTCAGCTGTTTTGCTTTGTAGCGTATTGTTTTTCATTAATTGCAAAGATAGCTTCACACGAAAAAACTTTTCGAAATTTTGTGCAAAAGAAGATATTTCAACTGTTAGAAACAGCAGATGGTATTTTAATAGTTCGCTGGTGTGGCGTAACATGTTGGAAGTTTGAATAATATTTTTTTTTAAATCTTCTTCTTGCTGTTTGGCTATGTCTAGGGCTAATTTTCATTAGTCAGTCTGACTTCTGACAGCTTCTAGAACGTATTTTTAAGCAAAATTCTTCTTTTTTCCCTCGTCTCTTTCCCACTTTTTAATTTTTTTTTAATTAAAGTGTACATTTTTAAATTAAAATATGCTTAACTTCTAGTTAAAAGCAGTATAATTCTAATAAAACTTAATTTTTGTTTCATAGATTGATGTTTGAAATTTCTATCCAAAATTCTAAATCAAACACAATTCAAAAAATCCTCATACAGTAATATAGGTTTCTTAGCTTGAAAAATAATTATGTAACATATTCCTGTTGAAAGTATCTAATAACCCGTTCACTGTCCCCAAAAAAATAGTGATGATCACCAAAGTACCAATTGTAAACCAAATAAATTACAAATACAATAACGTCACTAACGTAACTAACGTAAATACGTCACTATGAACAAAAAAGTGCACTAAGTTTTGATGGTTAGTCTCATCATTTGAGTTTTTTTTTTCTCACTTCGTGTACTAAGTTAATTTTATCTAGGATCACACGAACGTTGAATGGAGTACAAAACTGACATCCAGGAGCATGCGCAGAAATTTTTGGGGCCCGTCACAAATGACTTTTACGGGTCTCCTCCGTATTGTTTACCCTACATCGTTACATATATTTCACCCCTCATTTTAAAAATATCGCGGCCCATTCAAGATGGGGCCCGAGCCAACAGGTATCCCTTTTTACTCCCCTGAACACGCCCCAGCTGACATCATTTGAGTTAATTCTTTTCTATTTCGTGCGTTATATTAATTTTCATCTACAATTACCTGACAATTCAATCGACAAGTAAGTAATGTGATCCTGTCTTTCATGTGTTACTCTTATTACTTTCTTCTATATCTAATATATAGAAGAAAGTATTGGATTCGTGCAAATTTTCGAATTTCGAATTTTGACGGATTCGAACGTTTTGAGGTGTGCTGAGTCCATTTCGACTATTTTTGGAAAATGTCTGTCTGTCTGTGTGTGTGTGTATGTATGTATGTGTGTGTGTGTATGTAAGTGTGTCACGTCTGTGTGTGACCAGTTTTTTGTGGCCGCTCTACAGCAAAAACTACCGCATGAAATCGAACGAAATTTGGTACACATATGTGCCCGTATGTGAACTTGTGCCCATTGGTTTTTGGCGCGAATTCCTCCAAGGGGGGTGGAGCAATGGGACGTTTTTTGAGTTACGCGTGCTTGCTATTCCTCAGGAAGTAACTGGCGGAATCAAACAAAATTTGGTCCATATGTTGCCATTAACAGGAACAGGTGCTGATTCAATTTTGGTGTCAATAACTCAAACTCAAACGGGGGTTGAGCTATAGAACGTTTTTTTTTGTCGTCAATTGTGACTGCTGTATCTCAAGAAATAATGAACGGAATGAAAGAAAAATTCATCGGCAAGTAGCCCTTAGTGGGTATAAGAGCTGATTTTATTTTGGTGTCAACAGCTAAAAAGGGGGTAGCGCAATCGCCCGTTCTTTTTTTCCATTGTGAGTACCCTATCTCAAGAAGTAATGCTACGTTTTGGTTGAAATTTGGAATATATGTGAATCCATACGTAAACAGGCTTTGGTTCAATTTTGACGTCAATCGCTCCAAGAGGTGTTGAATTTTTTTTTTTTTTTTTTTTTTGCGAATAAAAATAGCCTTATTAATGCAACAATAAGAAAGATAAATCGTAATAGATTGTCGTCTGCGTATTTCTCGTGATTTTAATTGTATGAAAATGATCGGAAATATTATCTCAATGATTTAAAATTTTTAACTGTTGCCATCTTATGTTTGTTAACAAATAAAATATTTGTAATTAATTCAAGCAAGGCTTTTAAAATAACTTTCAATTTTCGCTCTTTGCTTTGCTTTTGCAATAATTCAGACATTGGGATGGTCGTCAAGTTTTTGCATGTGTCATTTTGTTTTTGTTGGGAATATTGCTTCCTCGTCAAGCATGGGGAGGGATCAGAAAAGAAAAAAAAAGAAAAATATAGAAGAAAGTTTCGTGATGGCCACAACATACTAGTTTTTGTCTGGAATCACATGACAGTTGCTTGAAATATTATGAAGACACTATATTAGTAATTTATATTTTTATTTGGTATGCTAAAAGTATTTCAGTCTATAGAATCACGGCACAGTTCATTGATACAAAGCTGACATCATATGAAACCCATCTTTTTCCATTTTCATAAATTCCTGTTGAATGTTTAAAGCTTTACACGTAACTTCACTTTTATATACCACTTGTGGAAACCCGCACGGCTTTGCCCGTAGTAGAAAATGAAAAGGTCATTTGATTCGCATGTATATTAACAAATAGTGGATAATGAATTTCTCTCCAATTTGCTATGTTAAATGGCCCGCCCATGTTACGGTTCTACATCATGATGATTTCGTAATGTACTATTCCACGTTGTGATAATTTGCTCGGAAAAATGTTCTTAAAATTGGTTTAGAAAAAGAACAAAATCGAATTTTCGAAAAATCACTTCGAGATGCTCACCCCCATGCTACAAACTAATTATGTGCTAAATTTCATGAAAAACGGCCGAACTGTCTAAGCGCTATGCGCATCACAGAGATCGTGACAGACAGAGAGAGATCCAGACAGAGAGACGTTCAGCTTTATTATTAGTAACTAGTGGTACCCGCACGGCTTTGCCCGTAATAGAAAAATTAAAAGGTCTTTTGTTTCGTCTGTATATTTACAAATAATGTATGGTGAATTTTCTCGCCAATGGGCTTGTACCCATGTTACGGTTCCACGTAATGATAACTTTGTATCTCGCCAATTGGCTTGTGCCCATGTTACGGTTCCACGTTATGATAATTTCGTAATTTACTCGTCCATCTTATGATATTTTTGTTCTTAAAATTGGAATAGAAAAAGAACCACATCAAATTTTCGAAAAACCGCTTCGAGGTGCAGACCTCCATGCTACAAACTAACTTTGTGCCAAATTTCATGAAAATCGGCCGAACGGTCTAGGCGCTATGCATGCCACAGACATCCTACAGACATCCTCCGGACAAAGAGACTTTCAGCTTTATTATTAGTGAAGAAGATTAATCGAATGCAAGTAATTTCTGCTATCTAATAATACTACATGAGTTTAATTGCTGCTTGGCGATTCCATCCCAAAATAGTTTCACAACGCGTGTTTGAAATAAAAAGTGCCTGAGCACGACCATGAAAGAAAAATAAAATAAAGATCGGTGTGTCTGTTTAGCAAAACAGGTCTAGGTCACTAAGAGGCGTGAGGTGGCACCCTTCGACTCTATCACAATTCCAATCTAATCAATGCAGCGATTCAGGAAAACAGAAAAGCAAGCATTTTCCAGGTCATCAGTTTCAAAGCATGTTGTTGCTTTTTCTTTGGGCAGTTAAAAAGCAAGGCCCATAATTTAGATATACATATCTTGCCAAACTGAGTAGGCCATGAGCTTTGTGAAAGTTGCAATTTTAGAGAACAGTATAGCCTTTTAAAGCTTTTTTTGGCAGTAATTTGGAATACGTGCGCTTGATATAGATCTCTGTTTATACCTTTGGTAACTTAATTGATTATATACTCTTTGCCACTACATTTCTTATTATTACTTTCAAGTGCTTCATTGATTACAAGGTCAATGGGGTAAGTTTATACATAGGATATATAGATACAAACTGCATTACTACACTTGTGGTGATTTTTTAACCTAAGTTTTAGTTAGGGGAAATTGAGCAATGTATGGAAGACATTCCGAGAGTGATTTTGTAAACCAAAATATTGGAGAAGGAAAATTAGGCAACGTATGGAACACATTCTGAAAGTTCTATTTACATCAAAACAAATGTGCACATTGTTTGAAGATGACACAGGGAAAAAAGAAGTTCACCAAATTTAGGAATATTAAATTGTTTCCTTCATTTGATCTGAGAATGCGAAACAACTAAGATTTATTTGTGTCAAAAAAGGTTATGAAAACAACTTGTTATGGATGTGCCCTTTCCAGCAAAAAGATTTTCATTCCCCCAGTATCTTAATTAAAGATTAGATTTTGACGTACATTGTACTTTTTATATTAATGTAACTTTTCCCCCCCCTTTTTTAAAGACTTCAGATTGCGTTTGGATGATTCAATCAGTCTCACGTTGCAAATTGATCTCAGATTGTTTACCCCTTCTGTAGAACCTATAAAGCTTCTATATTAATTGTAAATGTCACGGTTATTTACCTAAATCAACTTCATGGTCGAAGAAATCACTTCCCATTTTTCCTCCGATCTCTGTGGTAAATGAAAACGTTCAAGTGTAAATTGAAACATGACTTTATAAACGAGGGTCGATCCCAAAGTAAGGTTCCCATAAATATTACAAAAAGAAAAAAAATTGCCGGAGTGGACATGACTGTCAAAAAACCACTCCTTTCTTGATTGCAGTCCGGAGCTCGAGTCTAGTGATTACCACTTGTTTCCTAAGTTTAAGGAACACTTTGATAGCCAACGTTTCCAGAACGACGACGAAGTCAAAAAAGGGGTGAAACGCTTCCTCAACCGGTTGGCGGTGGAATTCTGTGACACTAGATAAAGAAGTTACGGCACCGTCGAAAATAATGCACAGAAAAAGTTGGCTATTATGTGTAAAAAAGGATAAACGTTTTTTCATTCCAACGATGTAAATTTCAACGAGAATAGACAGTGCTGTATATTTATAAAACTGATGGGAACCTTACTTTTAGATCAACCCTCCTATGTATAAAAAAAAAATGGCTGTATGTATGTTGTGAATGTATGTTCCTTATTCAAACTCACAGCAAATTTCAGATCTTTTAGAAAATTGACACAAGGTACATTGATTCTCAGGAATTCACATAGGGTGCGCCCGTGCCTAATTTCGGCTCTGATCTGATACCATGTGTCGCCACAGGTTATATTTTTTCTGGTCAAGAACATTTTCATTTAGACAAAAACATTATTAACTTGTGAAAGTTTCAGGAGTCTAGTTTACTACGCCTCCGTTAGGTAACACCTCTTCGGTTTTTAGGAAATTTGCTATAGCGCAATACCATTAAAAAACGCTCTTCCGATTTTTAAAAAATGTTTTTATTTAGTTGTATTTGACATATTTGATTAGGGTAAACTGTAAATTAAATGATTTGAGAGCTTTGCTACGTTCAGCCACACTTCACGTAGAACAGAAAACCGCCATATTGGTGAATATGATGTTCCTATTTTCGTCCACTACCAACATTGGAGTAAAAACGTTGATACAGAGTATCATGTGTGGCAAAAACATTTTTATGTCTGCAAACATAGATAAATATAGGTACTACGCTGTCCTCAATGTGCTTCGTGGCTAACACAAAATGAGCTCCGCGGCGAAGAACAAAACAAAAAAAAAAAAAAAAAAACCTGTGACCCCCGACTTCCCCCCAATCAACTCTAATTTGAATTCTGAAACTTTGAATTCAAATTATGTTTTTCGCAGTCACGAGTTGTGACAAGACTCTACTCATTGGAGTGATTGTTTCTAGAAACAGCTCTCCTCCTCAAGCCTCCCTCCTCCTGGTTGGTTACATGTGTAAAGTTGAGTGTGTGTATGTAGGTTTACATGTGTGCACGTAGGTGTGTGTGTGTGTACGTGTAATGTGTGTAAAGGCGCGGGCGTGTGTGAGTGTGAATATGTATGAGCATGTGTGTGTAGGACATGGACGCCACTGTCCAGCAGAAGTGGATTCTGGGGGACAGTGCTCAGGACCAGAGGAGCCACGCCGGTGGGTGGTGGTGCTGCAGAGGCTCCACCTGAAAAAAGAACCACAACATCAAAGACAGTCAAGTGAGAACAATAAGCAATCCTGATTGCTCAAAAAAAAATAAATAAATAAATAAATAAATAAATATAAATATATATATATATATATATAGAAACAATATCATATATTGTATTTATAATCTGGACAAGTCAACCAAAATTTGGTATTTTGGAATTTTTTTCATTTTTTCCTTCTTTTAAAAGATTTTTTCATTCTTGTTCAATCCTTATATTGCTATCAAATATATATATATATATATATATATATATATATATATATATATATATATGTACATAAATATATATATATGTACATAATTTGAGAAGTTTTTCGTTAACACAATTCTTAATTCATATTTGTTATTATTACCAGTTCTTTAACTTATTATTACCTCTTTTAGAAGGTGTTATTGGCATAGATCTTAAAATAGAATAGATGTGCCTTCTCCCCACTTTTCTCCTCAGAGCGCGCGTCAACATCCCCCGTTGGACATCACGTGATCAAGGGACTCCCCTTCACAAGAAACTGTTTCCCTTATCGAAGAGAGTCACTTTGCGCCGCGATCATTTGCACAATTAAGGGAAATTAAAGCATTTAACCCATGGGTTAAATGCTTTAAGCATGGGTTAACACCCCCTCCCCTTTAAGCATGGGTTAAATTAAAGCATTTTACCTATTATTAAAGAAAAACGGAACACTCCGTCCTCACGTAACACCTCATATTTTTCACTAAAAGTAATAATTAAAATAGGTAACAATTTTTTTTTTCGTTAAGAGATCGCAAATGTATTTGTTGTACTTTTACAAAAAAATGTTCTTTGTTACCTTTTTAAGTTATTACTTTTTAATGAAATGCGGGACAAAATGACAGCTTTTTCATGGAATTGTCCATTAGATATTTTCCCATCATAACTTTTGAAGCAGGCGCACAAGCTATTTAAACTTTTTTTTTCAAGTGCTTTAAATACTGAGTAGAAAACGACGTCGTCAGAAATCTTAAACAAAAATTGACCTTATAAGTTTTCTTTTATTTCAATCAAATTTTTCAAATACAGATAAATAGTTTCAATGCGTGCTTTTTCCCACAACTTTTGAAGCCAGTGCAACAATTTAACACAAAACCCGATCTAAAACCATAAACCAATTAGAAATACAAATGTAAATAGTATCGAATATCAACTCAATTAAATAATATTCTAATATTCGCATGCATTTCGCACCAACACTATATTAGCCAAATCAATAACTTTGGTTATTTCCTAATTTTTAAGCAACTTCAGTGTTTTTTTTTAAGTACTCAAAAAATAAATTATTTGCAATTATAAACTACATTGAATGGTCATTCAACTTCCGCCCCCTCCCCAATTTTTCTTTTTTTTTTTTTTTTTTCGTCCCACAGACTATGATAATTTTGACAATTTAAACTCGAGGGTGAAGAAAACTAGTGATTATTGTCCCTTAACAATATTAATTTTGTTACTTTCCTACTTATTGGTCTTTGTGAATTATTTTCTTTGTTTGAATTGACTGCGCGATACATTCTAACGCTTAAATATTTAGTAACGATTAATTTTTTAAACTTTTCAACGAGAAAATCTGCTGCTTCTGTTTCCAACATATGCTTATTTAAAATTAGAAAAACGGAATGTGAAATTTTTCGCATAACTCTTGTGGTCTCATGAGTAACATTATATTTTTGTGTTTTACTCCCAAAACTTTTTCACATTCTCGCTCAGTTGTTCTTCACAAATGTACATATTTCAATGGCTGCAATCTTGCAATAAGTTATCATACTTGAATGTGTCCCAAAATTCTTAAATTTTATTAGGTCTATTCTTTGATTTGTTGTAGTTAAGACTGCGTTGCAGTCGTCGCAGTTCACAACACAGTGTACTTGCCGGACAAAAAAATCCAGCGTAGTCAGAAACATCATTAATATACTGCGTCATGTTAATTGAGATGATTTCTGAATTTTCCAAATTGTCGTCAAAGGAATCGGAAGAAAAGGCTTTCTTTCAAAGCATTTTTTTACGCTTAAAATTTAATCTTAGCATTTGAAGGTTGTCAAAATCAGCGCAATTTGAAGAACTGGACTCTTTAATTTCCGTATGAATGAATAATCCTTTTTTCGCGATTCGAAATTATCCGACGATTATTGTTGAATCCCCCCTCACAACCTGATCGCACTGAAAAAAGTTTCAAGGTGATCCTGAGTAAGCTTATGAGTCATTACGCAGTTTAGAACTGGAATTCGGGCAGCTACATACTTTTCATATGTTCCCAGCACACTTTTCATAGAAATTAGGAAACCTAAAAATCCAGTTTTTCGCGGACATACTATAACTAATTTTCCATCGCTTGTTTTTAGTGATTTTATATAATGCTCGGTATCTATAGTAAATTGCTTAAAATATTCTTAATTTCGACTCTGCATGGGGACTTTTTTTGCCTTTAGCAGAAAGGAAGATTTCTGTTACTCACTATGTCTTTATTTTTTAATAAAATTCATCAAACCCTCTTTCGCTAGAAAATCTCAGATTCACACATATAGAGATTTCTCACATAAGTATAATGAAAATCTTCAGACAATCCTAGACTTTTAACGACGCTTCGCATTGTTATATCACTGCTGCCCGGGAAGAGGGAGACATGATGTCCCTTGATCACGTGATTCTCGGAAGAATCATGATGACCCCACTTTCTCCGGGCGAAATCGAAATACGCTGCGCTGTAGGAGGAAAGGCCTATCTATCCCTTTTAAAGATCTATGGTTATTGGTGGTGAGGAATAAAAGAGTCAACAATTTTTAATTCTGGTAAAACGTGCATTTTTTAAATAATTTTTTTTTAATGGAAAAAATGTGTTTATTGTATATAAGTCGAAATACTATGTGTAGTCTTAAATGGTGGTGTTCTATGACTTTTCTTTCTCTCTTTTTTTTTCGATTAACTGATTGTAACTTATGATAGTCAAATGCCAAAAAACTTAAAGGGGATGAAATATGATGCCTCTACCCT
The DNA here is from genome assembly GCF_026930045.1 of Uloborus diversus. NCBI lineage: Eukaryota > Metazoa > Arthropoda > Arachnida > Araneae > Uloboridae > Uloborus > Uloborus diversus. The sequence goes on along the minus strand of NC_072736.1, from coordinate 152,496,950 downwards.
ATAGATCTTCTCTCCGACAAGTTAATTTTACAGCATTATTTTTCTGTTTTTTTAACCCTGCTTGATTATGCGTCACTTGAACTTGGATCAAACTTATAGAATTGTATAATCTATTTATCTGTATGAAAGGTTCGCATTAAATTTTTTGTTGACACCTTATGTTTTCCAAAACGTAATTATTTATCACTAAGTGTTTTTAAAAAAATCAAATCAGCTCAGATGTACGGTTCAGCCGTGCTGAAAAATTTGAATGCAAATATTGCCCTTCAGTGCAAACATTATTTGAAATTGACTTATTTTTCTTACTAACGGAGTAATAATTCATGAAATACACCACCGGCTCAGTCATTCCAGTCGAGGACTGTAGTTTCGTGCTTATTAGCACTCATCAGCCCGGCATAGGAAGTGACTGAGCTGGAGGCAAAAAACCTGTTTAGGAAGCCAAGAGAGCCAAACAAACTGGTAGCAATATAGAATTAGCCCTGACCAGACGAGTGACCGAAGCAATGGTTCGGTTTAACTCGAAGATCGAAGGCAAGGCATGGTATTTTCAGTAACTGCAGTCCTCGGCTGGAATGACTGAGCTGGTGGTGTATTTCATGTATTTCTGCCTTAACCCTGGCTATAGGGCCGTAATTTATAGAAACGAGTAATTATTATTTACATATGCTCTAGTTGAAATACTTATTTCTTCTAAAATATTAGTTATTAATTTTCTAAGTTGTACAAAGTACATTTCATTATAAATATTACAAGTATTTTAATATAGTTGCATTTATGATTAAAACAAGGGAATGAATTAAAATAATTATTGTCTTACAAACAAGTTGTGTAAAACAAGACTGATTTCCATACCTTGATTTTAAATGTACATTTAAAACATAATTTAGCAGTAGCACTGTCCACCAGAATCCGCTCTTCTTGTGCGATTGCGTTCATCTCCTACACACACACACATTCACAAGCATATACACTCAAACACGCCTGCACACACAAACACGCCTGCACACGCACACACACACACACAAGCCTATACACATACACAGGCCTCCTTGCACACACACACAAGCCTATACACATACGCACACGTCTACACACACACACATACATCCACGTGCACACGCCCACACACACACACACGTCTACACACACACATACATACATCCACGTGCACACGCCCACACACACACACACACACACACGCCTGCTCACAGACACACACATATTCGTGATGGTGTAAAACATAATTTAAATTCAAGATGTAAAATAAAAATTATATGTTTTTCAAAATAAGTTCAGTTGATGTATGCGAAAATACATTGGAGCAGGTTTTCATTTACTGAAATAAACTTGAATTGAAATATCTTTAAAATGCTGTAAGAACTGTAAAAACACTATTTTATAGCATTGCAGCTCGCTTCGAATATTCTAAACTAGTTCTCTTTTGCCGTTTACAAGAAAGCAAAAAAAGGTTCAAAATTTATTGTCGAAAGTCGTCACACACGTATGTAAAGGCACATTATCTCTATTCTACAAGAGAAAAGAACTCGACAACAAAGGGAAGCTACGACATCTCAAGAAATGTCACTTAAAGAATCCATTTTCCCCAGGGAATGACCCCGTTTAGCATCCCGAAATAGAGTTTACTCCATTTTAAATTTCTGAATACAACGTCGGCAGCCTGGAGTGACGCCATGCTTATATGCAAATTGGTACGAAGCAAATGTCGGACTAAAACTGTCACGAAGAACCAGTGGGCTAAATATTTCATTTTCTTTTAGTTTCACCAGAAGACTCTCTTCTATACGTTGTTAGGTATGGGAAATATTAAGTATTCCTTAAAGATATACCATTTCGTGTGTCTATTTTTTCTTGTAATAACCCATCAAGAAACTTTAGTCATCAAAGTATTTTTATGTTGCAAATGCTGCTGACTTCAAAAGAAGTTTTTCTGATTGAAATTCACTTTTTGTATGGTCTTCATGACTTCTTCTTGATCTTAGGGTTGGCTTGTTTAGAATGTGTTTTTATTTAGGGTTGATAGAAAATAGCAATATATCCTTAGAATTTTTTCCCACAGTCTAAAAAAATCAAAGCAATTTGTAGTGAAAATTCCTATTCTTGAAAGTAAATTGAGTACAAATCTGCAATACTATCAAGCAAAAGAGGAACTTACTGAATCAAGTACCGAAGTTTTGTTTTTAAGTTTATCAAGTCTCAAGACAATTTTCTTATGATAAACATTGACAGCTATATTTTACTAGGATGAGTCATAAACTTTGCAATACGCTGCTTATTATTTCTTTAGTAATGCGTAGTCAACTTAAGAAAAAAAAGGTAGACCTCCCTCCTGTTGAAAACGTATCCGACGTTATTTTTGTTCGTGATCAAGAGATGGATATGAACCAAGCACGCTAGCTTGATATCTCCTTGAACCTTTGAGTTCAAGCATAAACATTTTTCCGTCCATTAATAACGTCAGTCGCTGTCAAACATAGTTTGAGTAAGTTACTGTGTAGGGCTCTCGTCGGATTTTTAATTTCAAAAAAACCAAGCAAAATACGGAACGATTGTAGCAGCGCTAATGCATCAAATTTTCCCTGACGGCTTTCTATCGTGATTTCTTAGCACATTCCTCGTACTTGATTTCGACATTTTTTTGCGAAAAACAACACACCTGCTGTTAAAAAGACTGCTTACTCTCTGATATGGCATTTTGGAATATGTTGTCTTACCTTGGTCGAAACAGTTCTTTGGAAAGAAAAGATGAACCTTCCAACAGGATTCCACACCTGAACAAAGAGCTAAAGACAATCAAGACTGGTGCAAGACACATTTTACGGTCTTCATTGATGCTCAAGAATGCATACCATATTCCCCAGATTTGAACCAAATGGATTATTCTGTTTGATCCATCTTGGAGACAAGAGTTTGCGCTAAATCTCATAAAACTTTAGTATTCCCCCAAAAAAATCCATATGCAAGGCATAGGATAAAATATCAGTAAGTGAGTTGCGGCCCAGAGCCGAAAATTTTGTGACACGTTTAAAGCTCTTTATTAATTCTAAAGGTAGCCATTTTGAAAAGTTGTAAATATATTTGGCAAAATAATGTATTCATATTTCTTTTGAAGTTCGGTCGAAATATTTTCATTAGCATTAAAGTTATGGTGTATTATGTGGGTCTAAGTTATTTCTTGTCACCCTGTATAGTTTTTGACTAAAAAGTAGTGCTAGTGTCTAATGTAGAATACTACTGTTAAGATCTAATAAAGGAGTAACTCAATTTATTCTTGACGAGTTTTAGGATAGACAATTCTGGAACTAAACGACGCCTTTCTTCTTATTTGATTACTAACTAAACTTGAATAACACAAAATATACCAGTCAATCACGGATTGCGATTTGCTAAGTGATATCTACATTTTGGTAAGAACATGCTAAAATTTCGACTTGCAAAAGTCATTTTCAGCACACATTTTTTTATCAACAATTTTAACCTTAGATGTCATTTTGAAAGGAATTTTGTTTAGTCGTAGCTTAAAAACTGAATTAAAAAATAAAAGCTCCTCTCCACGTTTGTTTTCATGTTTTTGTGTGGATATAAATACAACATTTCAGTTTATAAGCTTATAAATATTTTTGCTATTCATAATAGGCATTTAACTGCATTCAGTATCCAAGTGCTCTTTGGTAAAAGTAAGAAATCTTCTAAAACACCTCAATGTTTGTTTTCGTCACAACACGAATTGCGATATGTGTACTAATATGTGGAAAATGATGCAGATCCCTTAAATAATATCATGTGTTCTAAAGGTCGGAATACAGCCCAAATTTTACTTTGGCCCTAAATTAATTTTTGTTCTCAAAAATAGGGAATTTCAATAAAATTTCATCACTTATTAAGAGCTTTTAAATGGCTTAAAGAAAAGTTTAGTCAAGTTGAGTTTAATTTCTTATAACTGAGTACATATTAGTGTTTGTTTTTAAATTTTTACTTTTTTTATTTTACGACTAACAATCTTGTCTTGGGAGATACTAAGAAAGTACTGATACTAGCTCCAAAGACTCTTCTCAACTAACATTTAGACTAGTATTTCCTAGGCACAGGAATATAGTACTTAGGTATAATTAAACTAGTTAAACAATTTAAGCAGTAACTTTAGTGTTTTTAGTTCATTCAGTAACTAGTAAATTTTATTTTAAGCGAACATCTAATCAGCATGTCGATCGTGAATTTTGCTGAATTTGAAAGGACATATACTTCTTATTTGGCAGAACCTAACTGAATGATGTATCAATTCAGTAAGCAGTATCTTTATAATATGCACACAATGGACGTTTTTAGTTATGAGTTGGTAACTCAATACTAACGTATTTTAAAGTAAAATCATGCAGTACCTACTGTTTGAATCTATTTGAATATTAGTTTCAGCATTGATTAAATTTCCAAGCAATCAACCAAAGTCAGAAAGTTTTATTTACAAAAAAAAAACAATTGATTTTTTTAAAAAACATAAAAAAACTAGTAAGTAAATATTATATCCTATTTACGTTGCACCACTTTATCACGAGTGATAAAATATGAAACTTATTTCATCCCAACGCCATTTTAGTTCATATCTACTTTTCTTTGAAATTAGTTTTTGTAAAGAAGTTTAAAAAAAGCATCTCCGCCTACTGACGAAGCATTTTTTTTTGTAAAGCGCATGTATCTAATATTCAAATATATGAATAAGTAAAGTATCTTTAAAAAAACCGTTTCCATCAGAATTCCATTTTGTGAAGCCCCGCATAAATTTGAAAGCCTAATCAGAAATGAAAGATTAGAGTTTGATTTCTTGCGCTCCTTCCTAAAGTAAGAAAAAAGATAAAAATTGCATATGAAATTAGTAGTTTTAAATTTTGTTCGTAAATAACTTTTTAAAAGATGTATTTTTTTATCCATTGGCGTCCAATACATAAATGATCAGTATTAGTTTGTGTTTTACTTAATCTGAAGATTAAGAAGACATAAGGTTCTTTTAAAGTTATGCGACTTTTATTCAACCTTATAAAATAGGTTTAAAATGTATTTTGCAACTAAAATTATAGTCCCAAGGTCTATATTCTATTTTGAAGTAGCTGCCTATCCCAGTGCTACAGAGGCTAAATCTAAAGTAAAAGATGTATCAAATGACGCATTTTACGGTGTCAGACTTAAGAAAAAAAATATATAATTTCGGGTTTAAAACTCATGTGTAACAGTACATGAAGAAAGAACAATGCAATTCAAATAAAACTTGCATTGAAACATTATTGTTTTGTTTTTCGCAGTATGCATACCTTCAAACCAAAAGTGGAATACTTTCCCTTTTTGGCATGGAAGAGAGTGAGATACAAAATATTTTTCTAATGAAACATTTCCTATTTTATTAAAAAATAGTTTAAATCAAATGAATGATCAAATGAAAGAAAAATAGTAAATTTGCGTATAAAAAAGGAACGAATTGGCGAATAAATAAGTAATTTAAAACACTAATAAGAGATAAAAATGAATGAATAAAAGAGAATAAATAAGAAAATAAGAGAAAAAATGAATACAGAAGTGATTTAATTAAGTAATATACATAAGTCCAAAACATTAACTTGCTCCACATGTACCCAACAAATTGCATGGAACATTTGAAATATGAACATGCCTTGAAATTGTATAAATAACTACTTCACGTGATATCAGTAACTCTCATTCAATACTTAATGTGATTTAAAAACTTCCTTTGTATCAAATTGAGCAAAAAAAAGTTAATGAACTACACTGTGTGCATAATATTTTAAAAATGACTTGTATTCTTAAAAACATCGACATTAATTGCGATTTATTGTTTGACTAGAATCAACTGCATGATTAAGAACATAGGTAAAATATTTGCTAAACAGGTGGCGCTTCAAACTGTTAAAATATATTACCAATTTATTCTTCCCCACATTCCTTTACTAAATTTTGCATTAAATTTTTAAAAAAATGGTGAAACTGAATTGTGCTTTATAAATACGTAATTAAAGAGACTTTATTTGTACTTTAAGATCTACCATCACTTCATAGGGGAAGCTGCTGTACCCACGGACGGTTGTACCTACGGACGTTGGTCGGGCAATTCCAGGTATTGTCAAGAGGGATCCTAATTGGGGTTCAACGTGTGTGTCACAACCCTCTCCAATACCCTAGAAAGTTTCAACGCCACCAAACGAACATTTAAGATTCTATCACATTTTTTTCGGTTTTAGTAGGATCTAAGTAAAAAAAAAAAAACCATGAACAATTTTTTTTTTTTACTCCGTCGTGGATTGTATTATTCATTCGTATTGTAGGTATCATGATTCTCTATATTTTGAAGGTTTTGTTTGTGATTTTTAATGTTGTAAAACTGTGGTCCTGTCGATGTGACTGCCTTGCAAAACCAAAATGGCATACATTTGTACCCAAGGACACACAACCATGTGTATCTACGGACAGCAATTTTTAATCTTCTTGGGTCACAAATGAGTCTTCTTACAATGTGAAGTACCTCAAAATGGTGCCTTGTTATCAACTTCCAAAATTTGCTTTTAACAATGATGATGAATTTGAAGTACGACTTGAAAATATAGTGTTGAAGTAACCCCCACACCTGTTGTAGGATCTACAGACCGTCAATCCCACCTATTTTGATTTGAAGTCGACTTTTCTAGATTTTTGTATTTTAATCTAAACTGAGTTTTTTTCGTAATGGGTTAATTTTGGTTAAAGGTTTCAATTTGATATAAATTGAAGTTATTTTGTAAGTACATAGAAAGCCGTACTATCATGAATCTAGTTATTTTTTTGTTTAAAAATATATTAATTTTTCATAATATCATTAACTCTCTTAAGACTTGTAACTTTTTTAAAGAGTTCACTAAGGTTAAAAATTAAGGAAAATTTAAAAAAAAATGAAAAAAAAAAAAAAACCTTCGATTAATTTTCAAAGTTTAATTTCTGTTGGATATGTTATTTAATGTTATTTTTAATGAATGTTTGAAGTATTTCAATATAAAATGGCTTATAAAAATGCATTGAGTATAAATGAGTTCTTCATACCTATTTATATATTATTGTTTTATATGTCCATGGGTACAAAGGTACCTGTCCGCGGGGTGAACGGGTTGCTATACCCGCAGACAATAAAGATGGTTTTTAAGAATTTGTTTTTGAGGTTCAAACTTTGAGATTTTCACCTGACAAATATTTTCCAAATTAGATGATAAGTTGTAGTATCTGCCAGAAACAGTTTTCCGATCGATTATCCATTCCCAGAAACCAGCAAAAATTGAAAAGTAAATTTTGTCCGTGAGTACAGCAGTTTCCCCTACTCATATGGAGCAAGTGTATGGCAAAAACAAACTTTTAAAATGATAACTTGAAGCAAGGAAAAGCGCGAAATCCTTTGTGCAGTAAAACCTGTGAAGTTGACCATCCTTGTAAGTTGACCACCTGTTTAAGTTGACCGCTTTTATCATGCACGGAATTAGCCATTATTATATAAATCACTTTCTGTAAGTTGACCACCTGTTTAAGTTGACCACTAAAGTAGTGAACCGCAAGTGGTCAACTTACACAGATTTCACTGTACTGGCAAAGTTTTAAATGTTCCTGAAACCGAAAATTTAAATATATGTTTTCTTCAATCGAGCCTTAAAAATATTTTTTTAAAGTTTCGACTGTATATTCTTGAAACGATTCCTTACAACTCAAATATATATATATATACTGTTTGACATTGAAAATGCAACACCAAGAAGGAGTGTTCAGAAATTTATGCAAATATTAGAGGAGACGTGCATTACTGGGTTATGTAAATGATGTGAAATTCGCAGCACTCCGACGCATGTGAAGTAAGATATAAGGGAAGGAACTTGCAGAATGGGCAATATTCGTGTCGTTATTTCTGACTGGAGAATTATCGAAGAAATTTTGTTTTTGTCTTGGAGGATACGTGTAACATGAGAGAATGCCAGTCCGCCGTCAACGAAGGCACTTCCAGCAGATAGACGATTTTACGAGGGGTATGGTGATCGGGCTGAGAAGGGGAGGTTGGTCCGTACGTCAAACCGCAACTGATACCCACATGGATGCGAGCACGGTGCTTCGACTGTGTCGAAGATGGTTGGAACAACGAAATGTTGCGAGATTGAGGGTTGCAAGGGCAGCCAGAGTGACTTCAAAACGCGTGGATCGACGCATCCACCGACAAGCTGTAGCAGACCCACAAGTCACTTGTTCCTCCATTCTGCAGCAGGTGCAAGATACCCTGAATGGTCCCGTGTCAACCAGAACCATTTCCCGTCGTTTGGTCACACGTGGTCTGCAATCGCGGCGTCCGCTAAGAAGACTGCCATTGACCCCATAACATAGACAGCAACGTTTAGTATGGTGCCTGACTAGAGCGACGTGGATGACAGAATGGCGAAATGTCGTGTTCTCAGATGAATCTCGCTTCTGTTTATCCAGTGACAGTCGCCGCATACGTCTGTGGCGACGACGTGGAGACAGATCTAATCCGGCAGTAACTGTGGAACGTCCCACCGCACGACAACGTGGCATAATGGTTTGGGACGCAAGAACTTGATGTTAAAATTAAAATATGAAACGTGTCCCAAGGTACAACACTCTTCTCCACTCGTTGTTCATCTTACTCTGACGAGACAGCCGTTACAATAAGTTACTAATAAAATCACACTTTTTTTTTTCTTTCTCTTTTTTTTTTTTTTTTTGTTGTTAATTGTCGGTGTCATAAGAAATGTTTTAACCAGTGAAGTGTTACTGCGCATACCAAATATTCATACAAGAATTTTTCTCTTTTCAATGATTTTTTAAATGTGTCGGACATCCTGTACAACTGTGATAAAGCTCTATTAAAATTGGGCAGTTTTAATAGAGCTTTATCACAGGTGTACAGTAATTTGCACAAAAGATATCAAAATCAAGATAGTCGAAAAAACGAATATCTGTTAAGAAATACAGTCGAGTCCCGACTTACGCGAGGGGTGCGTTCCAAGACATTTCGCGTAGGTCGAAATTTCGCGTTGTGGAAAAGGGTATGTGTAAAAACTTTAATAAACGTATCCAATTATTTTAGACACTTGTAAACAACCCCTCAACTGTTAAAAAAACCATTTCGTAACTATACATTACTGTTTCTTACATAAAGAACTGAATTTTTGCTAATATTAAAAAAAAAAAAAAAACGTTTTATTTAACGTTAAATACTGCTACAATGCACAAAATCAATGATCAATGGGACAGAAAGACATAAAATTAACCATTATACGGTGCGTACAGTATACAGTAAGAAAAGGCACTATGGTTGTACTGTAAAGTAGATCCAGTAATGATATTTGTAACTTAAAAAAGTGAAGATGATAATGATTTATGCTGCGTAATCAAACTGTTAATCTAATATATTTTTAAACAGTTGCTTCACTTACATTTTTTATAACGTTTCCATCTATGGCAACACCCCTCTTCCTGGTTTCTTTAATTAACAATACAAGAGCAGCTTCCATTTCCATAATTTTTTGCATTTTACTAAAGTATTACTCGGTAAACTTTTACGGGTTCCCTTTTCTTGACTTTAATTGTATGTATGGAATATGAAAGATTCACTCATACCTAATTGTCGTACTACCTTCGACGCATTTTTTAGTTGAGATTCAGCTTTTCAAAAAGCTTTAGCATCGAGAAGCTTTAGCTTTCCTTTAATTGTCAAAAACTTTTTCTTTTTTCTTTCTATCTTCACAAACTTTATATGAAACAGCGCTCTTAGATGTCTTATATTTCATCAACTTTCTCATTTAGAATGAAAAAAATAAACGAAAAATAAGGAGTAGTTATTTGTATAAGCGATGTTTAGACTAGTACGGTGCGGGGACTTCCGCTTTCAGAGATGCGAAAGGGATGATGGCCTATATTCACGAAAAAAAAAAATTTAACCAATTACAAAGCCAATACTTACACACCACGATTCCCCACCGAAAAATTTCGCGTTGCGGGTGAGGAATTCGCGTTAGGCCTAAAATTCTTTACTGGTGAAAAAATTCGCGTTATAGCCATTTCGAGTAAGTCGGATCGCGTTGTAGCGGGTGTCGACTGTAGTCGTTTTATCGAACTAACTCTAAAACAATTTGCCAAGTATTTCTTACAAATCCCAGAGTCGGTAAAATTTCAGTACTAGAAAATCGCCTGTAAAGGTATGACGGGTAAATATTGCTTCTGAATTTGAATGATGAAATTGCCTGTTTGGTGATATTTCAATAGTTGAAATTTTTACCCTAACTCCAGTGGATGAAATCTAAACTCCAGTAGATAGCGTTCATTGTTAACCACTTTTTCGTTTCTTTATTCTCCTAAAATGACAGTCTTACAAGTAAAACAGTTAAGTGAACGGATCCAGATCGGCCTTGTCAAAATAAAGAATTTCCCTACGTATCAAACATTACCAAAAAAAAAAAAAAAATCAAATTATCATGCAATGGATCGAGTTTCATTGTTGATGACGTCAGAGCTCGATCAGTGAATTCGCTATTATATAAATAAGGATATTACTCTCTTGGAGGTTAGCCCGAATACTCGAGTTGCTCTATAGATTTCATCATTGAGGAGTGATAGTCCTACCGCCAATAGTTAATTTAATTAATATGTGTAAAAGATATTACACACTAAACGATATTTTTTAGAACGAGTTAAACTTCAAGTTAGTTAATAAAATTTTGAAAAATAGTTAGCTCAATATTATTATTGCGTGAGAAAAAAAAACAATTTTGATTTACTAATCGAAACCATACTAAAGATTACTGTTAAAGAACTTCATAATTACTTGATGCAGGCATACTGAATTTAAAGAAAAGCATTTCGCGTATTTTACAATCTGCATTTGAGAACAGAAAACCATAAAACAGGAACTGCTGAAGCAAAAACCCAATGACATAAAAACCTTTTTCGATGCTCAGTTAAAGTATGGATACGAATTTCTGTCTATTTAAAAGTAGGGATTTCCCTGCGGTACACTTCAGTTGCCTATACTTCTGACTGTAGTATATTTCCTCCATTCAAAGACTGAAAATCTTTTATTTCCTAGAGAGCTTTTGTTCGTTTTTTCCTCCTTTTACTTTTCCCTACAGTTTCATTTTATTTTAGTTTTTTTAAATAAATAACTGGAAGAAATTCTTGAAAGATTAGAACTTGCATAATCTATTTTTTTCCATGACTTATTTCATAATATAAAAACGTTATTATATTCTTAAAAAAGTTTAGTATCCTTTTAGTGCATAGCTCCAATTTTTTACAAATCGTTTTTTATTACTAGCAACAATCTGTTAGAAATTAATGTGAAAATATTTAATTCCATAAAAATAAAATGTTTTGAATACGTTTGCTGATTATGTAGTTACTTAAATAGGATAGACTGGACACTGCTGTAACACTTTTCATTTGTTTATTTCATTTTTTTTTTTTTTTTTTTTTTTAAAGTGAGCAAGAAGAACGGTGTTTTTTTTTAAAAAGTAAATTGCACATTTTGTCTGCTGATAAATGCTAAAATAATGTACAAAGAACAATATTATCTCATAGGATCAAAATATTTTAAGAGACTCAACCGAGCCCAAACCAGGGCCGATGAAAGTGCAAATTCAGAACTTTTTCACTCACAACCGATATTGATCTACATGTTTCAAAACTATACCTCATGTAAATTGAACCGTTTATTTTTAAAATTGGATTCAGATTCCAAACTTCCAAAATTAACCTTTTATTTTCCTCGTAGTTATTTTGTATTTCTATTCCTAAAAAATCGATTAAAAAAATGTAAACAAAAAGAAAAGAAAGGCAGATTTGAATCGTTTCTGTAAAGACAAAGACATTTGTCATTAGATACACTTGGGAATCCATTTAAAGTTTTTTTCCTGTTATGAAATCATTTTTTTTTAAATTTATATTTCTAGCTGTAAAGAAGAAATTTATTCCTTATTTTACTTTTGAAAATGAAGCTAATGACGCCAAAAAAAAAAAAAAAAAAGAGTCAAATTATTTGATACTTATTTTGGTAGGTTATTTTCTACTAATTACCTGGAAACTGTATTTATTTACTTTTGCTCATCAAGGTTTAAAACGTACGACTCTTGCATTTCTTTTTTTGAATTAAAATTTATTTCTGATAAATAAATATCGGACATTTCAAATGAATTATTAATTTTCTTGTGCTTTATTTTTATTTCAGTGCTATTGCTGCTTGTTTGCTTATAGCTACTTATTCATCCCTTCTATCTTAATAATAAAATAAGTAAATAATGTGTATTAATTATACAGGGTGTTCCGTTTTAACCTGCAAGACCTTTACTTTCACAAATGTTAGTACTAGAACACTGAAAAATTTTCTACCCCTAGAAAGCCGACTGGTGCCATTTCGACACTGGTCAAAACTAAGTGGGATATTCGAACAAAATAAATACAATTTTCGGTTTAATGTCTTTTTAATTTATGAATGGTGATAAAATAATAAAATGACATCAAGTTTATTGATAGATGAATTATTATAACTATAGGAAAAAAAATAGTTATGCAGAATAATTTTCAGAAACACTTACCTACATCATGTACATTAAACACAAAGATTATTTATATGTTTGATGCACTTTTTACATACTAATCTTTTACCTCTTTTACTGGAAAAACATATTTTCGTTGCCAGATTTCTATTACATTTTTTACCTGGCATTTTTTTGCGCTTTGGTGGGCTGTTATTTTGAAATTCATGTTCATTCCTTTTCTTCTTTCTAGCGGATAATTGACATACTCTCTGCGCATTTCGCCCTTTTTTGCGAGATATTTTTAAATTTTCAAACTATTATAACGCTTAAATAAAAAGCGTCATAAAAAATCCAAAGAGCTGCCAACACATATGCAAGCGCATCAACTATCTCAGCAAAAAAGAAAATCCAAAAGCCACATGAGCGCTCGTATGACATCAGAAACTATCACGTGATAAGCAGGTGTGAAAAATTAAAATTTGCTTACAGGCATTGGTGACCTTCCATACTCTAACGCTTATTATAGAACTGCTGTTAAAAAAAATTAAATTCAGTATATTGGAGATAAAATTATTGCAGTGGCAAATCGACACCACACCGGCGTTCTAGGTAAATTCACTAATAAAATCAATTTAAAAAAAAAACTAATTTCGCATAACTTTGTGCGTGAGTTTTCCTTATATATTAAATAAAAGTCACGAAAATTCGTATGGATCCCGAAGAATTTCATATTTTGCATAACTTTTAAAATACCGAGGTGTCTAAATGGCACCTCTCGGCGTTCTAGTGTTAATCCTAGATGTATACTTCCAGTTGCAAAAATGTTCAAAATCAGATGCAGAGTAAAGATATTGAAATTTTGAAGCAAAAATAAAAATGAGCCTAAAAATACAAAATTTAACTTTTATACGGACCTTAGGTCCCCTAACTAATATTTAGAGAAACAATATCCATTGAAAATTATTACTGACACAAAAAACTTGACATTTGTGCGCCCAAAACTCAAGCAGTTATTCCAGTTTAAAGTTTTAAGGGACCATACAGAAGATGAGTTTACTAATCGCTCTTTCAAAAGAATGACAGGTCGTCAAAGTAAGAAAAGCAAGGTATTTATATTTCCCTTTGCTATTCATAAATAATGCAAATTTTATGCCGTGATACGCAAAAACTCACTACAAAACCTCGAATTAATTTGAAAAATCACTCTCTATTTACACATGTAATTTTAAACACTTCTTAACCACTATATTTTCACCCAAAAGGTGTTTTTGACGACGATTGAAAAGTGGTCTAAGTCACAAAACGCTGCGTTTTATATCTCGGTGAATATTGGTGGTACTAATTTCAAACTCTTTGTGTTGGAATTATTTTTCAATGGAGATTATTTCCCTAAGCATAAGTTAAAAGACCTGGGGCCCGTATAAAAAGTTAAATTTTGTATTTTTTGACTCATTTTTATTTTTACTTCAAAATATTTTAATCCAGCATCTGATTTTGAACATTTTTGGAATTGGAAATATACATCTAGTCCTAACGGTTGCGAAAATAAAGGTCTTGCAGGTTAAAACGGAACACCCTGTATATGCTCCTACTTTTTTTACAAAAAATGTCAATTTAAAATTTCAACTAAAACAATAGAAATGGATTGATTGTCAAAACAAAGAGTCGAATTAGTAACTTTCAAAATTTAGTCATGTTTAAAACACCTTTTTTGAGTTTCCGGAAACACCCCGTTTTGAAAAACATTTGCTTGAAATGCATTTCCCTTTATTCATTAAAAAAAACTCACTAACAATGAATGTGTACTTTTCCGCTCTATAGATAAACATGCAAAATATTCCCTTTTGTTTTAAACTTGAAAAGGGGCAGAATTTTTATACGAGAAGTAATTTTTATAAGCTACACACATTTCGCTCAGTTTGGAAACAGCACAGCAATTTTAGACGTTTTTAATATGTTCAACTGTTACACTCGCGTTATTATTAAAATATTTATTTAAAAAAATTCTGTTCCTTATCTAAAATATAAACCTCAATGAAGGTTCAGAAATTGTTTTTTTTTCTTTTCTTTTCAGCGCAATTCCTCACAAATTATTTAAATTTGATAATTGAGTTATTACAAATATGCATTTAAAAATTTCTGTTTCTGTCCAAAGACGGTTTTTTGCTTCTTATTGAATTTATACTTATAAAGTTTGTCATATTCTAGTGATTCTAATAATGTCGGATTCGTCACCTTTGCAAATAAAATTGCTCGAAGAAATTTTTTTTAACATTTGAAACTGACTTACATTGCAAAGTTTCGAATGAGCTACAAAAGTAATCTTAAGTAAGTATAAGGAATATATGATATCAAGTGTAGTTTTTTCGCATTATTAAACGAAGTTTGGGTAGGATTTACCACAACATTATCAACGCACATTTAAGTTTTAAATGTACTTTCACACGTACACAAAAATAAATAAAAAAACCCTTACATCTTCTTTTACAAGAAAGAACGTTCCAAGCAACTATCTAAAATATCAAGATATCATTTTGAATAGTTTTTAGATTGTTCATGTCTATGACAGAATTGCTTATTCAAGAATACCAACATGTTGCACAAAGCTGTATAACCTCAAATTATTTCATCTAGAAAAACAAATCGAACCTTTAAACTTTTCACCAAAAATGTTAATTTTGCCTAATTAGGAAATCTTATGATTTATTTGCAATTAGAATTTAAAATTTTTTAAAGCTGATTTAGGTCCCATGTATAATCTTAGATTTACAAAATATAATACTTAACTAATATCTCCCTTTCGAAACAGATATTTCGAGGAAATATGTGAAACGTCAAATTCCATTTTGAGCCTTTAAATCGAAATTGTCTACGACTGTGACGGCATTACTTATGCCAAAATGACAACACACAACACAAAACTATCCAACCTTAAACAATTTCATATGAAACATAAAATCAAAAGAACCTCCTTTCAATCAATATCTCCTCTGAGAAGCGGGGGTATTTTGAAGAATCATCCAAAATATCAAAATTCCATTTTGAACGTAATATTTCGAATTGTCGAAGACTGACAGCATACTTACGTGTTACACAAAGCTATCATCAAACAACTTCATCGGATAAGAAAAAAAAATCATCGTTGTATCAAATTTTCTTCATAAATGATAAATTTGCCGGAATATCAAGTCTTAAGATGTGTTTACGACCCGCCTTTTGCACATTTTAAGCACATTTGGGTTCAAATTTTAATTTATATATGCATAAAACTGTACACTGACTATATTTCTTTTAGAAGCAGGGATGTTTCGAGGAATTATTAGAAACATGAAATTCCATTTTGTAAATAATAATTGAGATTGTCCACGACTATGACAACATTACTTACGCTTTATACAAAACTATATAACCTTTAAAAAATTTCATCTAAGAAGAAAATTTAAAAAAAAAAAATCATCTTTCAATCAAATTTTCACAAAAAAATGGGAAATTGCCTGATTATCAAATCTTAGATTAATTTACAATAAACTTTAATACATTTTAAAGCCTATTTAGGTTCTGAATGTAATTTTACATGTACATAAAATACAGTACACTGCATATATCTCCTATCTCCGTTTAGAATAACGGATTTTTCAAAGAATTATCCAAAACATCAAATTCTATTTTGAAAATAATAATTGAGATTGTCTAAGACTGACAGCATTACTTACGAGTTACACAAAGCTAACCTCAAACAATTCCATCTGAGAAGAAAATAAAACTATCATCTTTCAATCAAATTTTCACCATAAATGAGAAATTTGCCAGAATATGAAATTTATTTAATATCAGACTTTGATAGGAACTGACACCGATTCAGAGCAATAGCTTTATCCACTTCAATGCAAGGCATCAACTTTTTCACCGGTTTTGACGGTTTTGAGAAGTAGTTAAAAAAAAATTTAAACAACGTGAAACCGACGCTATTTATTTTACTTGAAAGTGACGTGGATAAAGAAGCCGATAATCTAGCAATGCCCATGGAAAGCTTGTGTCATGAAAAACTGTTTTTGACGTTGATGTATCGAAAAGTAACCAACTTCTAGTAATTGAAAATGTACGAAAAAGGGAAGGGAGGGCTACCCGAAATATTTGAGATCTTTTCAATTGTTTGCGTTTTATTGATTTTGAATACATGTTCGCGAATAAAATGCTCCCGATGTGGTCCGGGAATTTTTATCGAAATATCCCATATTCCGGAGATAGAATTGGGTTTTGTGTTTGCGAGCTAGTATGATTTTTTACGCTACGTTGGAAGAAAATGCAGTTGAATATTGGCATAAAGTGGAGATATTACACATAGCCGCCAGCTAATGGAAAGATGTATTCTTGCGATATTCTACGGGAATCGGGTTTTGTTTTGCTAGGTTCTTTTGCTCCCCGTATGTAGTACTTAGACACGTGTTGGGAACAATTCTTTTCTGGTTTTCTGACGGGGAAAGTTTTGCTATAAATGACAGTATTTTCTTTGGTCGTTGTACGGATATGATAAATAAATAAAATTATAATGAGAACATCAATTTCAACAAGTCAAAATGTAGCTAATTATGTTGTAGTATTTTCAGTAAGATACCATTGCTTCGGTCACTTGTCTATTCAGCGCTTGTTCTATATTAGCTACCAGTTTGTTTGCACTCGTGGCTTCCTTGAGAGATTTCCACCTCCAGCTCAGTGACTTCCTATGCCGGGCTGATGAGTGCTTATAAGCACGAAACTGCAGTCCTCGGCTGGAATGACTGAGCTGGAGGTATATACATTTCATGTATGTTGTAGTAGTTTTGTTTCATAAATATGTATTGCATTTTCACAGCCATATATACAGAAAATGTAGCATCTTTGATGAAACTTTTCCTACTTAGGTAAATATTTTTTTTTCGGTTTCTGGAGTGAAAACTTGTGTTATAAATGACAGTATTTTCTTTCATAGTTGTACGAACATGACAAATACATAAAATTGTGATGTAAACATCTATTTCAACAACGTAAGAATGTATCTAATTACGTTGAAGTAATTTTTGTTTCATTGATATGTAATGTATTTTCACATATTTATGGAGGGGATGCAACATCTTTAAAACAACTTATGCTAATTAGGTAATTAAATCTTTTCAGATTTTCTAGCGGGAAATTATTTGCTACAAATGACAGCATTTTCGTTGGTAAATGTGCGAAGATTTTAAATACATAAAATTATGAAGTAAACATCAATTTTGAAATATACCTAATTATGCTGTACTAGTTATCCTTCACAATGATGTAATGAATTACAGGAAATGTAACATTTTTAAAACAGTTTATAGTAATTAGGTAAATAATTTTTTCCCAACTTTCTGACGGGAGAATTGTACTATAAATGACAATATGTTCATTGGTTGGTGTCCGAAGATGATAAATACTTAAAATTACGATTTAATCTTAAATTTCGACGAAGTCATCCTTTATCAAAGTGTATTGTAGTAGTTTTGTTTCACTTTTTTCTAATGTATTATGACGGATATATTTTTACAGGAAATGTAACATCTTTAAAGCAACGTGTGCTAACTAGGTAAATGATTCTTTTCCGGTTTTCTGGTGAGAAATATGTGCAATAAATGAACAGCATTTTCTTTGATAGCTGTACGAAAATGGTAAAGTTAATATATTTTCACAGGTGTAATTGTACAAGGAATGTACAGGGAGTCCCGAAAATGACTGATGCAATTGAAAAATCAATAAAAACTAAACGGGAAGCGAGAGAAATATACTGCTTGTTGCATTATGCTTGGGGCAACAGTAAATTTTCAGACTGACAAAATTTGAAAATTAATTACAATGTTCCTCAACAGATAGCGCTGCAGGTATTTTAAAAGGTATAAAGGAAAACGCAGTTTGTGAGATCGCCAAAAAAACCGATATTTGAAAAATGAATAGAAACTAAACGGGCAGCGACAGAAACACACTTTTTATTTGCAATATGTTTGGAAAAACAGTAAACTTTCAGACAGACGAACCTGCAGTCTCCTCTAAATACGTGCAGCGCCATCTGTTCAGGAACATTGTAACTGATTTTGAAAGTTTATCTATCTGAAAATTTATTGTTGTCCCAAGCATAATGCAACAAACGGTATATTTCTATCGCTCCTCGTTTAGTTTTCATTGATTTTTCAAATGTTTCAGTCATTTTTGGAACACCTTGTAACATCTTTAAATCAACTTATGCCAATGAGATAAGTAGTTTTTCCAAAGTAGCAACATGTCGTGCTCATCGACGACAATAGTGGCATATCTTTAAAAATATATATATAAAAGAAAACACTCTCACACACACACACAAGCATACTATACATTAATTGTATAACATATACTTAACCAATTTATGTTATGTTATGGTCACTCGCTGGTTGTTTCTGTCAAAAGTAATAAGTTATGATTAAAACCTGAAAGCTTCTTTTCCCTACAAAATTTTAAAAAAAAATACCCCTTTTTATTATATCAGTTACTTGCTACCACAGTTGAGTAAACTAAATTTACCTGTATTGCGGCAAAAAAAAAAAAGGTTTAAAACAAGAGCATTGTATTTTCTGTTATTGCGGA
The DNA here is from genome assembly GCF_026930045.1 of Uloborus diversus. Classification (NCBI taxonomy): domain Eukaryota; kingdom Metazoa; phylum Arthropoda; class Arachnida; order Araneae; family Uloboridae; genus Uloborus; species Uloborus diversus. The sequence continues at coordinate 152,477,754 of NC_072736.1, read as the reverse complement.
AGATTTTTTCAGCTTATAAGCTAGGAAAATCTATTTACTGAAACATTTCCTCTCATAGAGGAATATTTACGATATTTCAAATCTAGTACTACTTTGAATTTAAAATAAGCGTAAACATTTAATTCTTAAAACTTCTTATTTAGAAGTTAATATGTTTCTTTTTATGTATCAATCAGATTAAAGCTAGTTTACTAATAAGATTATCAAATCAAACTTCTTCTGATTTAAATTTCATTATGTAGTGGTACTCCTGATAGCGATGGTAGACTTAGTTCAACATTTCTTATTTAGAAATACATGTGTTTCTATGGTGTGCTAATCAACTAATACATAGTGGACTTACTATAGTATCAAAGTAGTCTTCTTCTTATTCCGAAAAAAAAAATGTGTTGTATTTTCTGCTGTCGATAGAAGACTCCCTTCTGCTGCAATTTTGCAAAATTGCTTTAATTCATAATTTCGCCTTATAGTTTAATACAGTCGAGCCTGAATATTGCAATCTTGGCTAAAGAAATAACCCGTTTAGTATAGTAAATTTTCAAAGTAACATATTGTACCAAGTTGTAATTTTAATTGTTGCGTTTTGATATTGGATTATCTAGTATCTCATTAACTAGATTACATTTTTTTGGAAAATTGAATATTCCATTTAATAGTGCTTGACTGTAGATACGATATTTTTAATTTGGTACTACTTCAAATTTAAAATTACTGTAAAACTAAAATTCAAAAACACATGAGTTTCTTCCATGTATCAACCAGCTTAAACCTAGTTGACTGATCAAAGTATCAAAGCAAACTGCTTCTGATACCAATTCCATTCTTTAGTGGTACTTTCTGCTATTGATGGTAGACGAAAGATTGGGGACGAAATAGTTGTATTGTCCATCTCTCCCAATGGAGATATAATCCAGGGACAATTCTCCTCCGTTCATTACCACCGTTTAAGAGAAAAGGTTGGATTGGCAATTGGCGTTGCTGTTATAGTTCCTTTGCAGGAGGATTCAATTAGCACTAAGGAAAACAATTAGAAGAATGGGGGGTCATTGGTTCAAGTGCGAAACCAAGTTTGTACCATTCGTACTGATGAAAGGGCCTGCAATAATATCTGTGCCTTCAAACAATTCCGGAATAGATACGATTCAAAATAGAACGTAAATTCTCAGAAGTTAGGGACTATTCCATTGATATTTATTGTGTATCGAAAGATATGTTTTGAAGGACGATATTCATTAGCCACCCCATCGCAATTTGTACTCCTTCCTCCAGGAAGGAGTCCCTTCTCCTTTTTAATTTAGTGTTTGTGTCGTCAAAATGTGATTTTACTTTTCTTGTTATTCAAGGTTTATTGTCAACATATTGTTTCAACCATTTTTTTCTGAACTCATACTTTGTTTAAATGTCTTTACATGTTTTCTACAACTCTTATTTTAAACTGCTGAAGTTTTATGTCTTTTTCCTCAAAATACGTTTACCATTACCATATCCTGACTTTGTATTTAATAAATAATGTAAAATAAAGAATAGTTTGGCGCAGTATAGCCCTCAAGGGCTCTTTCACCATTAAAACTAAATAAACCAATCAACCATATTCGTTAGAAGCCCAATAGAGTGACAGTTAACAATTGCTAGTAAAGTTACATTTGTCATGGAACTTTGGATTTTACAGAAAATTTGCTGACCGTTGATGACAATATTCCCCTTCCTCCCCTCTTTGTGTCTTATGATGGCTATCTAAATCGTTCCAAAACATTTTATTTTCAACTTTTCTATAGTACCAGTACAAAAAATTTGACTTTTATATTAAATAATGATTTTTTTTCCATATTTAAAATCATCATTGTATACACATAATCATGGTACTTCCATGACGACGTATACTTAAATAAAAACATTTTAACAAGTGTAGAAATGACATTTTTGGTTAGCAAAGTCTTCTTAATTCCTCTTGCCGAAAAATTTTCATTAAGACATTCAACTACTCGCCATCCATGCACATTCATTCATTTTACACAAACTATTCTACTATAAAGCCAACGGTAAGAGTGATAGAATGACTGATTTAAAATTTTAACTTCGTTTTTTTGCTCCATTTTTTAATTTTAATTTCATTTAGTAACTAATTTAAAAATACTCATAAAAACATGATTAAAACTAAACAAAATTTAAGCCTATTGGTTTAAAAAAAAAAAAAAACTTATCAAAAAATTTTCGGATTTTAAAAACTTAGCCTTTTGAAAAGCTTTGACATAGGAGATTTGGACATGTCCTTCAACATCATTCAAATAATTCACAACAGTATTTTCAGAACTTAAGAACCCAAGATCACAAAACTGCTAATAAACGTGTGTCGTCTTAGTTTAAAGAAACATTTTTATTTGTTTTGTAGTCATCAACCTAAAATTATTTAAATAATTAAAATTTTCACATATTGCTCAGCCATTTATGTTACAAAACTATGTCATTTCTTCTTTCTCACTACAGAAGGCTAAATGATAGAAGATTTTAAGCTTTATATCTTCTTCTATTCTTAAAGTTACATTTCGGCTGCTAAATAAGTAAAAGGAAATGTCTTCATTTGCTCCTGACTTGCGTATTTTGATCGGCTTCAAAGAGTTTTTTATTTTCAAGTTCACTTCATTTTTTTTCAATATTGAATCCGTTTTGAACTTGGCGCATTAGTAAGATGTAAAAGTACCAAATAAATTCTCGAAACTCTATCTTCCTCTTAAAAAAAGTATTTTTTTCCCTCTTTTGTACTGGAAGGAAAACTTATTTGTACTTTTCTAGGAAATTTTGATAAAAATGCATTTTCTAAGAACATTTAGACATAATAGATTTCTTGAACCACATGTATCCACCTAAATAAAAAGATGAAAACGATTGAAAAAGATGAATAGTGGTCATGTATTTTCACTACACAATGTATTTTTATCGACGCAAACGATAGAGCAATCTGCTGGGATTTAAATACAAATGTCAATAAATGAAATTTTTCAACTCCATTCAGCTAGTACTTTTTCAAAAGAAAAGTATATTTTGGTAACATGTTTCTGCATTTTGTATCTAAGTTAAACATTATTTGCTTGAAAGTACAGCCTATCTACAGAAGAATGGAAGGAAACATTTTGCTCAGAAACAATAATGAAAGGAACAAATGAATTCAACGAAAAGAAACTGTTAAAGTAAAATATTCGAACAAAAGTTCCAATAGAGCGTTTTGAAAACTGAGCATAAATAGTTGCTTTTATAGACAAATAAAACTTTTTAGAAGTGAAATATTTCTGAAAAAAAAAAGAGTAAAGCGAACATTCACCAAATATTTATTGATTCGCAAGTATAACAATTTTATGAAAACATGCTAATTTAGAAGGTTTTTTTTTTTTTTTTTTTTGAGCAATCACGATTGCTTATTGCTTTTATTTGACTGTTTTTGGGATCCTATCATTTTATTTTCAAACCGCCACCCTCCGCACCATCACCGTCAACCGGTTCCTCAGGATGCTGCTCCTATAGCGAAAGCCGTCTCCAGGTTGCATCCATGTCCTACACACGCGCGCATACATACACAACTATGCACACACACACACACTCTTACACATACACCTACACACATACAAAAATACATAAATACACACACACAAACACATACACACACACACACGCATACATACAGACACCTACACATACACACACAACTATCCACACATTCATGCCTGCACACAGACACAAACACATATGCCTACACACACATACACATTCCCCCCCCCCCAACACACAAGCGCTCATACACACAACTACCCACACACTCATACTTGCACACAGACACAAACGCACATGCCTACACACACATACACATACCCCTACACACAAACACACATACCCCCACACACCAACACACATGCCAACATACACACACTCGTGATTGCGAAAAACATAATTTGAATTCAAGATGTCAAAATTCAAATTATTTTTTTTCGTCTCAAAATATAACATAATACATACTCTTTTAATAAATAATAAGTTTTGCCACAAAGAAATAGCAGATAAAATGTGCATTTAAATTTTATAATTTGTTACTACAAGGAAAACTAGCGTTTCAAATTTAGTTACTCACGTGAATGATAATTACATGGGCAGTAATTGAGATGGAGGCAACTGAGTGTTTACGTTATTAGACGCACAATAATTTGTTGTGGCTTATTTTAATTTTTTTTCTTTTTTTTTCCTCCAGATTTTTCATAGTGCCTGCGAAACAAAAAATGTTTTGTTGTCGTTGTTAAACCATAAAGCATAAAACAGTAGAGCAAGAGGCAGCAAAATTATTTTAAAATCAAATACCACGCGAATTAAATTTAGCTTTTTTCTCTTAACCAGTAAAATCTAGCACTTTGCTACAAAGGGTTAAAGTATTAGAATTGTGTTTGAAACAAAAAACAGAAATTCTTCGGTGGAAAATTCCCTTCATTGGGGTGTAATGCATCAGCCCGTACGACTAAAGTTAAGAGAAATCAATAGCATTGCTAGAAGAAGAAAATTACGAAAATCAAACTTTTCCTCCACGGGTAGGAGGAAAAAAAAAATCTCCCTTTTTCTCTTGATCAAGCATCAGTATGAGAAGTTGTCTCTAGGGAAATTCCGCACCCCCCTCTAATACAACTGGACTGAGGGAGGGAAAAACTATAGATCGGTTGAGGGAGGAGGGGAAAAAATGAGAAAGCTACGAAGAAACGAACTGAGAAGGGAAAAGTATATATATTCTTTTCTTCACGATCCGAGCCAAAATCTCACAACCAACCACCCTCTCAAAAATAATCAAATGACGGAAAGAGCGCCGCAGATACAACACAATCCTAGGGTTGCCAGGCAGAGTTTGTCGCCAAAATGCTAATAGAAAGAAATACAATCTGAACACGAGGGTAGCATTCTTTGTTTCTGTATTAAAAAACAAATAATTTCAAAAACAATAAAATAAAATAAATCAGTAAATCAGCTTTATCCCCCATTATCTGAGCCCAAACACACTATAGTGAGGCCCTAGGTCCAGAATTGATACGGGCCCTCCACTAAATGCAATCTGAACACGAGGGAAGCATTGTTGGTCTCTATATTAAGCAACAAATGGTTTTAAAAAATAAACAAATAAAATAATCAGTAAATCAGTTTTCCCTCCCCTAGGTCCAGAGTTCATATTGGCCCTCCCATATTGAATTAATGGTCTAGTGTAGATAATGCAATATCAAACCATAAATGCAAAACCGGTATTCGGTATTTTTAAAACGTGATGCCAGGATACCGGTATTAGACATTTCTCAAAAAAAAGGGGGGGGGGAGCATTGTTTCGTTGCTACGTTTCATAATTTTGTGCAAAAAGTGCAATAATTGTGAAATTTTATTGTGAGGAAATAATTATGTTATAATTAAACTGTTATAATTAAAATTCAATATTAGTACGAAACATTGAATCTTTTTGAATTGTCACCAAGCCTGAAACGCACCCACTGTACAAACTTCATGAAAAAAAAGTCCTTCCAAAGTTGAAAAACTCCACCCGAATTCAAGCTTGTAGGTAGTACTGCTAATAATGTGTGATACAGCTCCTCTCATTCCCTCGAAGTCCTTTATCTTCAAAAAAATACAGTCTTTTGCTTGCCAGTTTTGGAACTTGATTTTTTTTCTTTTATACTACGCGTATTATTATTATTATTTAGCTTATATATTTCTCTTTTAGTTTTTATCTTACTCTTTTAGTAGATAATTTACGATAAATTTAACTAAAGTTGATTCTTTTGTTAGTTTCTTTGATTCTTTTTTTTTTTTTTTTTCAAATTACTTTATAATATCCGAAAACATTTTCCAGTTCACTCTACTACTACTCTATGCGAATTTACTTTACTTTAAAATCGCTAAATATTATCCCGCCAAGTTTTTGTGCAGCTAATTAGCGAGACACTGCAGCAGACCAACACCGGGTTAACAAATTACCTTTCGTTTTATTTAAAAAAAAAAAAAAAGTTTTCTCGAAATTCAATACAGTTGAGACAGGTATTTAAAAAAATCTGTCGTAAAGTATTGTTTCAATTTGTTATCAGTTCGAATAAATTATTCATTTTACGAATACATTTGTAGTTTTACTTGAAATTAACTTTTGGATAAAGGGCAAGTGAAGGATAAGGGAAGAATTAAAAATAAAAACGTGATGCTCATAGACACACAAAAATGCGATAGACCATACCATATATTGATAAAAATATCTTACCATTTTGTGCTCTTTCGGGTACTTTTGTTGGCAGATAGTCGATGAATTCGTGCTTTTAAATCCTAATTTTCTTATCTAAGATTTAATGATGATAATTAAGCTCAATCTATTTAACTATCAATAGACTGAGTTTTGTACTAATTGACAGTTTTAATTTTGATCAAAAATGAAATGCACATCTAAATCAACAGTAGATACCTAATAAACAAACTGAAAACTCTTTTATAAAAAACTATTTATTATTTTCAGCTAATACCGAAAATACCGGTATTTTACCCTATCAAATACCGGTATTACGAAATTGCAAAATAGCTCAAAATGCCGGTGTTCGCTGTACCGGTACAGTGGTATTGCAATCACTAGTTGCAACTTATGGTTAGAATGTAATTCATAGCACAAATACATTTGTAATAACACTTAAAATTAACTTTTACAAAAAGGCTACAATCAAGGATAGTTGAAAAAAAACATAGTGCTTGTAAAGGCATCAAAAAGCTTCATTTATTAATTGTATATTTTTTAATTGCTTAAGTATCATCAATGAATTGATTTTGATAATGTTGCATTGAAAAATGTATGCACAAACAAAATAAATATATACATATATCTAATAAGCTAAATCGAAAATTCTTTAATTGAAAGATAGTTATTATTTTCAGCAAATTCCAAAAATACCGGTATTTTACCGCAGAAAATACTGGTATTACGAAATTGCAAATTATCTTGAAATACCGGTATTCGGTATACCGGTTTTGCAATCACTAACTAAGTGTTTGATTTACCCAAGAGTGCCTGAGACAAATAGGTACTCAACGGATCCTCAGCATTCAGCATCATGAAAATCGCACTAAGACAATTTTCTGCATCTCGAAAGCCTAATACTGCACACTTGTTGTGTTAGTACAGAACCAGTGACAAAAGACGTACGAGGGCTTACGTCACCAAACTGACTTGAAAAGTAGCAACGCCGCACCACTACTTCACCAAACTGACTTGAAAAGTAGCATGAACATTTTTGTAGGATATTGTAGTGAAGGTCTTACTTTCAGTCTTACTTTCAATGGATTATATATCCCCCATGAGATTTTATCTTCAACCCAAAAACAAAATGCAAACAAATGCAAATGCTTGCACCTTTCACAAAAACAGCAAAATGTATAGAAAAAATGTGATGGAAGAAAATTTAAGCAAAAATTTTAATGAAATAAAAATTAAACTAAATATACATTTAAAAAATTCTGACGAAGAAAATTTTCCTTCGAGATTATTTTTGGTGAATACTTAAACTTTCAAACTGAATAGGTCTTTATCCAGATAATGATTTACAAACAAAGATATATTTAAAGCAAAATCCTACTATGTTATCAAATGCAATGAAGATGATCACTACCCAATTTTATTTTATTTCTTGCTTGCCCAAATGACTTCTTTTTATGTTATTTACACATGTTATATTATGTTACATTCGTACAACTGTTTTTTTAATGCGTATATATATATATATATATATATATATATATATATATATATATATATATATATATATATGGAAAATACTGATATTTTTTATGCAAGGGTTTACATCGAAATAATTCAGTACAATATAAAGTCAACAAAAAAGAAGAAAGTAGGTGGTATTGTTTAAATTCAAAGTTCATTTGATGCTGCACCTAACTCTTTCGGAATATTTGAGTTCTTGCAATGAAACTACTGCATTTTCTTCTCTTTACACTAAAAAATTTAGTTGATCTATTTCGTAAATTTATATCAAATGCTATTTACGTAAGATTTAAATTGAGAAATAAGTCCTTGTCGTTTAAAATGTATCACCGCAGAAAGAATTTTCAATAGATTTTACTCCTTATTCCAGTACAAAATATTCTACACGCATTTATTTTACGGTTTTATTATTTATTTATTTCGTTTTTCTCAAGCATATGCAAAAATGTAGGTTTTATTTTTGATAAAAATTTCAAAATTTTGAGTAGGCAAAAGTTTATTTCAAATGTTTCGCTTATTTGTTGGGTTGAAAAAAAATGTTAAAAGCTACCGTGAAAGATTTTGAAGAGTAATAAATTTATATGTATCTTGTGAAGGAGAAAATCTTTCTTTGTTTATAACCAGTTTTATGTTTGAAGAGTTGTTTTCCTTTGCTGTAAATAAAGTGCAAGAACAATGGTTTTAGTTTTCAAAGTAACATATTTATAAGCTATCTTACTAATGTATTAGGTGAAGAAAAATGAAGAGACTATCACTTTAAGGCAGCTCTAAAGAAGATATGTTGGACATATCTATCTTTTGAAATTGAATATTTTCTCATTATCTCCAATTGTTTTGGAGTTTGAAGAACTATTTTGTTGATACCAGCGTTCTCGTCAACAAATTGTTTTTTGTCCTTTCTCTTATTAATTTTTGGATTTAAAGCTGTTATTTTGTTTTAAAATACTTCTTTCGTTCCTCCACATATTTTTAAGCCCTTGTCTTTTACGGTTCGTTTATTGTTATTATGTTACACTTGTTTTTGATTTAGAAGTCTACCTACTTCAGAGTCAGTTTTTTTTACAAAAAAAAAAAAGTTTGAATAGTTTTTTCAATATATATATATATATATATATATATATATATATATATATATATATATATATATATATATATATATATATATATATATATATATATATATATATATATATATATATATATATATATATATATATATATATATATATATATATATATATATATATATATATATATATATGTGTGTGTGTGTGTGTGTGTATTTAACAAGTGAGTAAAAGCAGGAAAGTAAATAGAAACAAATATTATAATCTTATAAAGTTTCTAAAAAATGGTAAATTTGAGTAAAAAATAAGCTAATTTTACAGTTCACGTCAAACTATTTATACTCATTTCAGCTTCATTATTTAAAGTATCTTTTTTACTGTAAGTTACTAGATGACTTATCTGTGTTCTGAACTAAAAGTTTTATCACAGTACCAATATTTTTAAAAAAAGTGCAATTTTTTATTGAAATTCGAAGATTTTCAACTGGAAAAACCATCAAAATTTCACGTTTAAATTTCTGTAAATTTTTTAGTTCTGGAATATACCTTGAATTCTAGTTTAAAACATAGCTAATAATCTAAAAAAAATGCTAATTTGAAAAAATTAGGTTAATAGGAAAAATATGTGTTTCAAGTTAAAAGATCTGTAGAAAATGAAAGTACCGAAAAAAGTTGTGTTTCAGAAAATGCTTTGTTTTGGACAATGTTTAAGACTAAAACTCTCGCTGTTAGTAACTTATAAATTTTTTGACCTTACTTTTCAACATGCTTACTTTTTTTAAGCTTTTGTCTTTTCCTGGTGGTAGAGGTCTTCAAATCTATTTTCTGGTTCTCATGATACCACTTCTGGTGTACGTAGTTGGTAATAACTTCGTTTATAGTAATAGTAGAAGCAAAAATGAAATATTTTTGCGTCCAGAAAATCTAGTCCTTTAAAAAATATAAGTTTTTGTTTTTGTGTCTGCAGCAATGATTGAAAGACAACTGAAGACAACACCTCCACTTCTCCCCCGAATGTTAACAAGACCTTCTTGGTCTTGGTGGGAGATGTGGAGTGACTTTCCAACGCCATCCAACAAAGAAACCTGAAACAACAGCTGACTTGATCGAAATTTTGACAAAATACAGTAACACCATCAAAATCAACATTTGGTGTACATAATTAAGGTTGATTGCAATTTGAAGAAAAACATATAAATTATTTTTTTAAAGTACAATTTTGAAGAAAAAATGATGTTAATTTCAAAAACATAAATGATACGGAGAATTAATTACAGTGATAGTTGCAATGATTGAAAGGTGAAAATGATTAACCTAAGAAGTTAAGATTTCTTATTTATTTTTCTGCATCTTTTATTATTATTATTATTCGTTTAGCGATTGGTGGTTAACGAATCAAAGAGTACAATGCCAAAATCGGATTTTTTTTTTGAACTTTGTTTTTTTGTCTATCGGATTTTTTTGACTTGGATCATAAGTCAGTTGGTCTTACGTTGTTCAACTTTACATGAAATCCATGGAACCTAGTGAAAAAAAATAGTTCATTTCTCGTAATAAAGAACATCATATTTTTTTTCCTATTTTAAAAATAACGTTTTTATTCATTTAATATTTTTATTAATTAGTTAAATTATTTTTATTATCTAAATAGTTTGCTTATTTACTGTCAATAATTTCTTATTGAATGTTATTTTTACATGTCTGGTTATTTGGGAAATATTATTTAACATAACAGCTTAAATATTTTAATTATGAATGATCGTATTTTTGAATCTTTAAATCCTATCCCAGAAAATAATTTCTATTGCCAAATATATTTAAATAAATTCATTTAAAATATGATGTTTACTATCATATTGCGTGCTATAATATAAAAAGTTTTTCAACAACATTATTTCTAAAAAAAGGTTTGAATAAACATTACTATTGCATACATTTCTAACTGCATATCAAATAAGTTAAAAAACGATTACTTCAAGTGTTATGTTACTTTTTTTTTAAATGTATAATTTATTAGCGCTCGTTTTGAATGAAATTTTAACGTAAGGAAGAACATCAAAAAATAGACTAAAAGACTCAATTGATAAATAAATAATCAAAAACATTTCAATTTATAGCTGCAATCCATAATTGCGAAAATTTTAAATTGCGATACATAAATCCATTTTGCGTTTTAATTTTTACTTTATATTTAATTCGTTATTTTCTGTGTTAGGCATGCATTTATTTTTCACAATTTCCAACCGCCTAAATAGCAAGCCGCAGAATAACCAGCTATATATGTGCAAAACACTTTCTTTTTTCACTTGAAAAACTTTAAAATTCAGCCAAAAGTCTCATAGCACGCCAAGGAATACCATTTCGGTTCCCATTTTGTTGCCAAACTGGTGTTTTTCTGGGACTGAACCTCGACACTGAGGGAAGCCAATTTTTAGTGGTGTGCTTCGAAATGGGGGGACGCTCACGTTTTTTCCTCCCTTCAATTGAAGGTTCGAAACGAGGGGGGGGGGGAGGGGAACGAAAGAATAGAAAATCGAAGAAAGTGGGAGGCAATCTTTTAGCGAAGCCCGGAATGAGAGAAAATATAAGAAACGTTTTCCATTCAAGGGTAGACTATTGGATAGAACGAGGTTTTCTTCGCCGTTCACCCTCCCATCCGACACTTATTTTATTTGTCTTAGGAGAGGACGTAAAGAAATTTTTAGAATCAAAAATTCAATTTTTTATGTCGCCGCTTGTAAGATAGAAATTTTTACATCACCTCCCAGATCGTAGGAGCTAGCAGTAAAAGAATATTCCATTTTTCGAATTGTGGAATTCAGCGCCTATCCCCTCACGCAACCCTTTTTGAATGACGAAGCTCCACTGTTTATGATTCAAATTGTAACGCAGTAAACATCGAATAGATGCTCCAAGTAGGAAAGTTCTTTTTCCAAAATAAACTTCGACTAAAGGAAGCACGTCGTAGTAGATGTTTTTCTATCATCTGCAAATATTAAAGTTTTCAAGTTAGCATAAGTATGAAGACTTTCAGTACATATACAGCTAAATAAAGCCATGAGTCACGTTTCTGTACTTTAAAAATAAATACTGGTACTGCATACAAATAATCTAATTATCAATGCATAGTTTATTTTTTGCCATAAGAAAGAAAAACTGCTTTTATTATTAGGAACAGTTTGTCAAAAGATATTAATTTCAATTTTTAAACCAGCTAATATGCATTCAGACTTAAAAATAATTCTTTTAGAGAAGTATTTATATTATTTTCATATTTGAAACGTAAAACTACTTTAGTAAAAACATTTGAACCTTCAAAGTGTGTGACTAAATGTATATTTTAAACGATTTTATTACTTTAAACGATATCCAAACTAAATACACCGCCAGCTCAGTCATTTCCAGCCGAGGACTGCAATTTCGTGCTTATTAGCACTCGAGTGCTAATAAGCACGAAACTGCAGTCCTCGGCTGGAAATGACTGAGCTGGCGGTGTATTTCACGTATTTCTGCTTTAGCCCTGGCTAATGGGGCGGTAATTTACTTAATATACCTTGCCTCGCGTTCAATCTTCGAGTTGAACCGAACCATTGCTTCGGTCACTCGTCTGGTCTGCTAATTCTATATTAGTTACCAGTTTGTTTGGCACTCTTGGCTTCCTTAAGAGGTTTTCCATCTCCAGCTCAGTCACTTTCCTATGCCGGGCTGATGAGTGCTAATAAGCACGAAACTGCAGTCCTCGTCTGGAAATGACTGAGCTGGCGGTGTATTTCACGTATTTCTGCTTTAGCCCTGACTAAATTTTATTGGGGCGGTAATTTACTAAAGATATCCAAACTGTAAGAATTTCTGAACTTTTCTAATGATAAGTACGCCGAACACGTTTTGTTCATTACAATACATTGCATCAAGCAAGAAGTCATAAATATCTGTGTATGTGTTTCATATTAGATGAAATTCAGACCATTTAGGTATGAAAATAAGCTCCAACGATAATGTGTTTGTTATAAACTAAACCCTGTAAAAGGGATATTTTGTCATCGTAGTTCATGCAATGTTTTGAGACAAATAATACATCTAAATTGATTAACAAAATGATTGAGTAGATTTATTCTAGATAGAGAAAAATTTTGATGCATAATTGAGAGGAATGTTTTGTTGATAATAAGATACAGGGGTGGACTAGAATATATTCCAGAGTATTAACTGTATTATGTAAATGATGCTAACATTTATTGCTGTACAGCAGCTAATTTCTGAACGAATTGACAATTACCAAACTGATTGATTGTATTTTTTAATTGTTACACAGGAAAATATTTTAATACCTTAAAAAAGAAAAAAAAAATCTTTGAGAGTTACAGCGCATCTTAAATATATACCTTTTGTACGAATGAATTTAAAAAAAACATAAAAGATAAAAAAACTGAATTTTGATGAATGTTTTCATTGATAATTATTGTTCATACTAAGATATAGGTGAGCTAGAATGCTCTCAAGAGTAGGGATTGCAATACCGGTATAACGGTACACCAAATACCGGTATTTCCAGCAATTTTGCGATCTCGTAATAATTTGCTGAGGTAAACTACCAGTATTTTCGGTATTATCTGAAAATAACAGATAGCTTCAACTGAACAATTTTCAATTTTACTAATTAAATATCTACTTATATTTTAAACTAGTGATACCCGCACGGCTTTGCCCGTAATAGAAAATTAAACGGTCTTTGGGTTCGCCTGTATATTTACAAATAATGTATGGCGAATTTTCTCGCCAATTGGCTTGTGCTCATGTTACGGTTCCACGTTATGATAATTTCGTAATTTACTCGTCCATCTTATGATAATTTTTTTCTTAAAATGGGAATAGAAAAAGAACCACATCGAATTTTCGAAAAATCGTTTCGAGGTGCACACCCCCATGCTACAAACTAATTTTGTGCCAAATTTCATGAAAATCGACCGAACGGTCTAGGCGCTATACGCGTCACAGAGATCCTGACAGACAGAGATCCAGACAGAGAGAGATCCTGACCGACAGACAGACAGAGATCCGGACAGAGAGACTTTCAGCTTTATTATTAGAAAAGATGTACATTTCTTATTCCATGATACAGAACCAAAATCAATCTATTAATGTAAACATTTAGATTCAAAAGCACGAACTAATAGAATATCATCGAACAAAAGTAGCGTAAAGGTTGCATAGCAATGAGATGAATCGAATTTTTGTGCGCTTTTGTGCATCATGTTTTTGTTTTTTCCATTTCACTGATCACTTACTTTCCCTATTGTGAAAGTTAATTTCGAGTGTAATTTTGAATGCATTTGTCCTATGAACAATCTACTTCAACCATTAAATGCAGTGATACTTTATGATTTTTTTTTTTTTTTCATTTTTAAATATTTGACAAAAACTTTTTCTTGCTAGCATAATAATTGATAATTTGTTGTCACCACTACTGGTTTGTTGCCCTGCCTCGCAATTTGGCTTTATACTTGATAGGATAGTATTTAGAAATTATATAGTGCCTTGAAAATTTGCATAAAGGTTAAGAATAATCAATTGAAACATATTTTCAGATATTTATGAAATTTTAATTGTAAAGAATTTTGAAAAGAAAGCGGAAATGTGAATAAGAGAAACTAACAAGATTAAATTTAGTCAAGTTTATTGTAAATTTCAAACCAAAGGGCTAATAAAAAGCTAACACAATCCATTCCTCCTCAGGAGAAAATGATGTTCATTATAGAAAAATATTGTCTCTTCGAAAAACACTTCACCTAGCTGATAATTAAAATAATAATAATAATAATACGCACAATACAAAAGAAACTCAAACACACACACACGCGACAGTATTTATCCAAAAACAACACGCTAGAGATCGATATATGTGAAGATGAAGGACTTCTAGACAATAAGAGGAGTTGTATTGCGCATTTTTAAAAGTACCACTGACCTGCGTGAATTTAGAAGGAGTATTTTCAACTGTAGAAAAGTTGAGCATTAAAATGAGCTCCAGGCTTAGAAACAATTCAACAAATGCATTATTTTTTTATTACGTTATGATTTTTTCTCTGATATTTGTTCCTTCATTTTATATTTGTTTGCAATACGTTTTCATAAAGAAAATAATATTTGCACAAAATTACAAAATGTGGTAGCGAAGTAATATGTTTTCAAGCATTTTTGCGAAATTTTATATAGGAGAAAGGGGGGCACATGTGAACATGGTATGTTTTACTAGGATAACGTGAAACAAAAAATCTTAAAAAATTCTCAGGTAATAGCAGTACTAGTCCTTCTACTTGACCAAACTTTTAGAGCAAGGAGCCAGTTTATGTTCCTGTGGTAAGAGCTTCTTTGTTTTTACAGATGCTAATGTATTTTTATCACTGTCTTCTTCATGTAAAAACATATTTTAAACTAATTAATAAGCTAAATTTAATTATTCCAAACCATTATATAAACATTCACGTAAAATTATGCCAATGTTTAAATTTTTTAATTAGATTAAAAATTCCTTATTTTTGAAAATTAGTTCTAAAGTAGATGCCGGGGTATTTGTGAACGCAACATGTAGGGGCACATGTGAACATAGCCTCTCCTCAAATATAAATGTTAGTGTAGGCTTATTATAAGTGT
This sequence comes from Uloborus diversus, assembly GCF_026930045.1. Classification (NCBI taxonomy): domain Eukaryota; kingdom Metazoa; phylum Arthropoda; class Arachnida; order Araneae; family Uloboridae; genus Uloborus; species Uloborus diversus. The sequence goes on along the minus strand of NC_072736.1, from coordinate 152,462,277 downwards.
TAAAAGAGTTGTAGAAATTTATAATTATTATTTTGGTTCAATCAGTTGGTAAATTTATTGTTAATTATTATTACATAACTACTAATTATTTATTTAATTATTTTTTTACTTCGTTAATTACTAAATAGTTAGCTAAAAATTTAGTGGCATATAATATTTGCACGAAAAATAAAGACAAAATATTTTCCTTTAACTAAAAACTGAAGTTTAGAAAAATTTTAAAATTCATCATCACATTCTGTATGAAAGCTTAAACGCACTATATAACAAGAACTAACTTTACATAATAAAATATTCTGCGTATTGTTTAGTATTATAAGATTTTTTCTTGTCGATCCATTGATTAGAACATGCTATCAAACTTTAAAATTTGACAGTGAGCAGAGTTCTATATGTCAGAATTTTTTTTTTATTAATGACAGCTACTCTGCAATTCAAACTGACTCAGTATAGGTTACAAACACTTGAATGTAATTAGTATACATGTATATGCTTTATAATAATGAGTTTTTCGTTGAAATATGATGCTTGTCCTGCATTTTTCAGTCGTGTTCACATGTGCCACGACCTTGCTCACATCGGCCCTTCTATAGGCGCACATATGAGCAATTGAAGACATTTTTTTAAAAAATCCTTAAAGTATAGAAATAATTTTAAAAAAAAGCTGAAAAAATTTCAAGACACAAAGAAAATACGAATCAATCTTGGGGACCCTTTTTCTGTGAGAAATTGAAAATATTTTCTGAGAAATTAAAAAGAAATTGTTGATAATTGCTATTGATAGTAAGATTTAGGTAACTGCACTGGGTGCAGGATGTTAAAACTTATTGCCGCACAATAGTAAATTTTAGTGCAGTTAAATGTGTGTAATTTTTATATATCTATCGTGTGTTGGAAAAAGACTATAACTATGTTTAAAAGACACATCAGATTAGAGCATTGATCCATGTTCTTAAACATATCTTAATTATTAAGAACCTTGCATATGTTGTATATTGGAACGTGTCCCTAAGGTACAATATTTTTGGTTGTCCCGAGGTACAATCACCAACTGGTTTAAGAAAACCAAAATAATAGTCAATCTAGATGCACTATTATTATTTTCTCATCACCAAAATATTTAAAGGGCTTTTCTTTTATAACAAAAAAAATCAGTTGATTAAATTAACAAATACGAAGACAGAAAATGAAATAAACATGAAGAAATTATTTACTTTTGAGTTATGAAATTCTCTTTCTCACACAAAATCGTCAATTTTACTCATTTGATGCTGAATGTTACTATGGCACCATTTAGTGGTGAATGTTACTATTAGAGGTTGCAAAAAACATGGCTGCGTAAAATATATTCTTAGAAATTAGCAGTGTCATAAGGAAAAACACTCTCCCCTAAACAAAAAACTTATGATGTGTCACTGTGTTGAAAAAAACCTATTATTCTTTAAGACGCATTTATAAAACTACTTACGAATTTTTTAAAGCATTCATTTACATTTGAAAAGCGTTTAAAAATACTATTATATTTTTCTAACCAAGACCTATTTACTCTAAGTAGGTGTTGGTAAAAGTAAGGTTTGGTTTATTATGTTATATATTGGCACGTAAAGCAGAAAGCAATAAATTGGTGTGCGTTTTTTTCATTGAACCAAAAAATTAAAAATCCGGAATGACGCAAACAATTATTTTTTGTCTGGTAAGCAGATAACAACCTAAGCATTCCCTAACGCTGAAAATTACATGAATAAAATAAATCGACAAAAATTGAGGCATGACTGCATCTGCTACTGCGTACTTACATTTAAAAACATTTCTAGAAATATGGGAATTTAAAGTATTGAGAGCAAAGTGTTATAATACAATATGTACCGAAAAATAATGGTCATACAATCATTGTATTTTTTGTGTGATTATGAAAATTTCCTATTAGTAGTCGATAATTGAGATTTTTTTCACACCTGAAAGTTTTGGTTCAAAAAAAAAAAAAAAAAAAAAAAACACAAGCTTTCCGCCTACGAAGCAAAATTACAAAATCTTAATATTACTATTATCATTACTTCCACTACTTTAAAAAAAGCAATGAAAAAACAGCTGTATAGCACTGACCAGGATTCAACATATTATAGAAATGTTTATTAGTTATAGTTACTGAACTTTGAGAAAGAATAAAGTTGAAAAACAAATATATTTGAATATTGATGTCTTGAACTCAAACTATGTTTTTCGCAATCACGAATTGCGATAGGACTTTTTTTGTTGGGTTTCTTGTTTCTACAAATGAAATAGATTAAAAATGGCCAAGAACTGTCCACCCATCATAGAAAACACGTGATTTTCTTGAATAGGTAATTTAAGGCATATCCATAAAAAAAGAAATGGTGATTAGGTTGCGGTAATAAAGATAAAGGTTTTTAGGCAGTTATCCACCGATGTACTTATTATAAAGATTATTCACAGCGTATAGCGTAATGTATTTTGCATTTCTTATTAATCTTAAATGATGGGAATAAGTTAACTGGAAACTTTGCATCAAGATGAAGTAGCATATAGGAGTTCTTTCTGAAAAAACGTGATTTTACAATTAAAAAAAAAAAAACTTTTTTAATGTGAAGTTTAATTGAGTTAAGCCCTGAAAAATATGTGAATGAAATTAAATTGCAGACGATTTGTAACTATGACAAGAGTCGGATATTTCACTATAGTAAACACAACCGTCGTCATGGCAATCTTAAAATCAGAGCAACATCAATTTTGGTCACATGAGGATAATAAGCAATTCGTGATTGCCACCAAAATAACAATATTATAGGCAAATAAAATGAATCTAATTAATGAGTTTTATCCCAGCATTTAGTACTCTACCAGAAATATTTCCTTTCAGACTATTTGCAGGGCATGAAAAATGAGGAAAGTTCCCCTAGATTCCCAAACAAGCCCTTGAAAAATGATACCGACTTGAATAGAAATTTTTTAACTTGCTGACTAAAAAACTCTGAAGCCCTCGCTTTCTTTTGCTTTGGGTTTCTAGCAACCACCTGCCAAGATGTGGAAAAGGAAGTGAAGTGAAGAGGTGAAGGCAAGAAATAGCGTCAGTGATGGCGATGAACGGCATTCAGGCTTTGGGCGATTTGAAAAGAGTTGCAAATGGCAGATATAGGATTTTATGCAACTTTTGGAAAAGTTTTGTAAACAATCTGTTTCGTAACCATCATTTATAATCCTCTCATTCGCTTTAAAGCATCTTATTTAGAAATTAAAATAAAATAAATTTCCTAATGCATTTTGTTGTGCTAAATAAATTACTTATCTTAGCTCAAAAGATATTGTTTATGATAAACAAAATAGCCCTTTATTTCAAAAAAAAAAAAAAAGGGGAGATAAAGTGTCTGTGTGAAACTATATAAATAAAACAAAGAATATGTGTGTGTATATATATATATATATATATATATATATATATATATATATATATATATATATATATATATATATATATATATATATATATATATATGTATGTATGTTTATATGTTTCCTATACAAATCCGCAGTTTTCGTCGGATCTGGACCATATTTGGCAGGGAGGTACTTGGACACCCGAGAAGGAACGTAGGGGGGTTTTCGAACGCCAGAAAAGAACCGAACCTTTCGAATTTTAATTTTAGGGCCCGAAAATAACATCAAATGGTTCTTTCTACCAGAAATAATTATCTGACCAGTTCGTTTTTGGCGACATTCGAAAGCCCGCGAAAAATACCCATAAGTTTCCTTCATTTCCTTCGAATTGCAAAAAAAAAAGAAAGAAAAATGCTGTAAAATCACTGGGAAAAAGACAAAAAAAAAACATCATTAAGTTTAATGAAATAGAAAATTTGTGCCGAAAATTTATCGTTTGCGCGATCTTATTTTAAATTAGAATGGAAACAATGGGGTCATTTCCAAAATTTTAAAAGTATTTTTTACTAAAAAAGCATGCTTAAAAACATAGGATCTGACTTTTTTAAAATAATTTAAGTATAATATTTTTAAAACAATACTTAAATCAGTGCGCTTTCATTGTTTATGCTTTGCCGATGACATCACAAATGATGAAATGCCATTAAATGTTGCCATTCACTGAATAAAATATTTAATTCGCATCTTTACTCACGTGTATTGGCAACTATATGGTTGATAGCAAGCGTAGAGCGCAATCTTAATTCGCTTCTTGATTATCATAACGTGGAAACGCGATAGAAAGATGCGCCAAAGAGCATCATTTGTGACGTCATCAAGACCACGCCTTGTTTGAAAAATCGGACATTTGAAAAAAAGTAATTAAAAAATAACTGTTGGGAAAATGAAAGCATTTTCTGGGTCCGTGTTTTTTTTTTTTTTACTTATTCTATAAATTTCAGTGACAAAAAGTACTACTTTTGACTGAAGGAAACAACCCCATTCGGAAGGTTTCCACTTTTTTATTCTCGACTGTGACTAAATAAAATTTTGTTTTTGTTTTGAGATAAAAATTTTCCCTTTTGATTATTTGGCGATTTATTTTCTTTCTTTTTTTCTTTTGGATATTAAGTGTTGCGTTTAATTTGTTCGGGAACTTTTGATTTGCTGTTTTCTTTCTTTAAGAATGATTATTTTGACGGGAAATTCACAATATTTTTTTTTCTAACTGAAGTCTGATTGTTGAACATGCGTCACTTGACCTAACTTTTATTTTCGAGGTAGACCGTGCAAAACCGGACAATGCAGCTAGTTATATAATTAAAAAAAATAAATTACAAACCAACTTAACTGCCCTCCTAGACATTGCATGATAGTCAAGAAATGTAAAAGGGGGGAAATGCATTTTAGTATTATAATTGATTTCAAACCAGAAATAAATTTTCTGCGGTTAAAAAGCTTTTGTAGTATTTGAAACCTCTAAACCATAAAAAAGATGAAAAACTATGCGTTGCAATTGAACATCTTTCCTCTTTCCTCCGTTTGGTTAAATTTCACTAGTTTTCACTTTATTTTATTTCCGTCTGTCAATTAGCCTCTTTATCCTTTCTTGTGTACTTTAAGTGCTTTTGCTCTGCATTGCTGCATCAAGTAGAAAGCAGTGAATAAAATCGTTTATCAGTTTTGGTTCTAAACTATTAAAACAGTTTAGTTCACTTGTAAGGCGTTGCTTTTCAAAAATGATTACAAAGCGAAAAACCTTGAAAGAAAATAAAGGTGTATTTATAGCTAAGGGTGTACTTATTTGAGTAAGTTGTTATTAGATAAGTAATAGCAACAAAACAATATTTGATATAAAAGTAATATAAAATAGCGTGATAGATGGACACTTTAAGATATTTAATTAAATTTTGTGTCACAATATCACAACCTCGTTTATCGGAATAAAAGAAAATCCGGATAATTGGGGTAATATGCGGCGTAAGCAAAACACGTTTTTAAATAAGCAGACTTATCTTTTGTTACAGCAATAAACAGCGCGTTTTATGAAAATTACATTTGATCGTTTCTCGGAAACACTTTATTGCTTTTTCACATAAACTTCAGCTACGGTGGTGTGGGACTGACGTTCCAAGTATGTCATGTCGTTACATTACTTTAATTTACTGAACTACCTATGCAGGCGTTGCATATTTAACCAAAACAAAGGCGAATATTTCTAATTTTATTCTTGCTATCATAATTTAACATTATTATTTAAGTATATATATATGTATATATATATATATATATATATATATATATATATATATATATATATATATATCCAATTCTATAAATTTGATCCGGATAAACCGGCGGTCCGGATAAGCGGAGGGCGGATAAAGTAGGCTTTAATGTACTTTTAAATTGCCGATGCAGTGCTGCACTCACCAGACTATGATAAAAAACTGTTTTCTAAAAAATACATTAAAACTGTTGAAATATAAATAAGGCGGTACAAAAAGAGTGTGGATCAAAGCTGTCTTGAATGACTACGCAATAAACTGTTTCAAAGTATAATTTTGAATTGTTGATCTTATGCTGAATGCATTAGTTCCGCTATAATATTTTAGACTACATAGGGCTTTATAATCTTTTTCAGATATTTTTTAAAGCAAAACAAAAATCGATTTAGAAACATCCCAATTTATAGTATTTCGTTCCTAATCCAGTGTACAAGAATAATAGACAACATTTCCATGTTTTTATCCATTGTTTTATTAAAGGATAATAAGACAGAGTGTCCGAAAAGTCCATGACAAATAATAGAAAAGACATCAAATTGTCGTATAAATGTGCGGTTTGCACCATAATTGCGTGACAGGTTAAGAAATTTTTATGACAACTTGAAAAAAAGAAAGAAAGGGAATAGTGTAATTATTAGTAATTGCTGTATCGTCAAAGTACGAAAAAAAAAAAAACGTCATGTAAGGTGTTTCCTACCAGTAAAGTACCTTTGACTACCAGCGTAAAATGTGTGCACAGTTTGCAGCTAGAACCACATCTAAGCGGTTCTTGAGTTCATCCCATGTCTTTGACAGGTATTGCGTTCTGTTAAACAAAATAATTCTGGTTGGCAAACACTTTAAATATGTTGTTGTTTTTTTTTTTTTTTTTTCAATGCTCATTGCACCTTTCTAAAATTTTACATGATTTTCAATATAACATAAATAACACATTTTGACTATTTATTTGTTGAAAAAAGAAATTCTATAGGTTACAAAAAAGCCATATTTTTAGCAAAAACTACCATTTTCACCGCATTCACTTTTTCGTAATTAAAAAAAAAAACATTTTGTGCCTATTTCTTCGTTATATACCAGAGGGTGATATGACCCTCCAATTTGGAAATAATTAACTAAAAACAGGTTTTATGGGTAAATGTTTGAAAACTTCCTCCGAAAAAAGCATTTTTTGCTCCCCTAAGTTTAATTGATCGGTATTTCAAAGCCACATATTGCATATACATTAACTTTTCGATGTTTATATCCCAGTAGTATGTTCAATTATTATTTTTGCAAAGTTTTAAATCTTTAGAGTGAATACCTTTTTCTCTAGAGCTGTTGGCGTAAACAAAAACTTTGAAAACGTGGTCATGAGAAAATGAAGAAAGAAAAAGTAATTTTTAGTTATAAGCAGCACATTTGATGAAATACACCGCCAGCTCTGCTATTCCAGCCGAGGATTGCAGTTTCATGCTTATTAGCACTCATCAGCCCGGCATGAGAAGTGACTGAGCTGGGGGTGGAAAACCTCTTAAGGAAGCCAAGAGTGGCAAACAAACTGGTAGCTGACATAGAATTAACACTGATCAGACGAGTGACCGAAGCAATGGTTCGGTTCAACTCGAAGATTGAAGGCAAGGCATGGTATTTTAAGTAAGTTACCGGCCCTATAGCCAGGGCTAAGGCAGAAATACATGAAATTCACCGCCGATCAGTGATTCCAACCGAGCACTGCAGTTTCGTGGAATGACTGAGCTGTCAGAAATATTATTTCATATATGTTTGCCTTAGTCCTAGCTATAGGGCGGTAACTTACTTGAAAAACAATACATTTGCGTTTAGTTAATTTATTCTAGTTTTCTCAATATTTCACCAAATTAAAAAAACAATTACGGATTTAGAAAGATGAACACTCGGGCTCTCTAAATTTCTTTAAATTAGGGGTTCGCTGCCGTAAACACCCTACATGACGTTTGTTTTCCTTACTGTGACGATACGTAGATTACTCATACTTTTTCCCTTTTTTCTTCATTTTCTACTATGTCATTAATTTCTTGAACCTGTCAAGTATTATGGCACGAACCGTATATTCTTACGACAATTTGTTGTTTTTCTATGATTTTTTGAAATAAGTAAGGGACGTTTCGGGCACTTTGTATATCCTACAATTGTTAAGTTGAGTACATTCAATGCAGGAACGAGATGAAAAGAAACACGAAAAAACAAACCATGACAACAATGTGGATCGTTTTGACATCAGAACTTATTAAATATTTTCAAAAAGTAAAGTTTAATTTTACCTGGTTCCTACACCCACACGATCCAGTAGCAAAAGAGATAAATACGAATGTTAAATAAATGAAATAAGAAAAAAACCTAAAAGAGACAGTAAAAGGTTCACTTTTAAACTTTATAAACAGTCGATCATGTGACACATTTTCAAATAAACGACTAAATATATCCATAATCAATATTTTCGTTGCATAATCAAGAAACGTGAAAACCCAAATAAATTGAAATTCAGTTTTTATCGCAATCTGAATAACAAAGATAGTTAATTCACGGCACTTCTCCAGGACCATCCTATTTTATTTTGAACCTTCGGAAACCAATTTTCTTACAAAACCAGTCATTCTCTGGTGTTATTTACTTATTAAAAATCCATATAATTCACGCAAAGCTTTCCCAATATTCAATTAACTGAAAATTCTTCCGGGTCAACTTTCCCATTGAATAATATTCAGATTCTTTGCCTCCAGTGATATGTTAATCCTGACTTCGTATTTCGAACTTTACAGCGGAATTGATTAGCATGTACTTAAGGATTCGTGTGCTGCTAGGATTTTGACGCATGGTCTCTCCAAGCCAGCTGTGGGGATGGGCAAGGGATATTGGATCAGTATATTCATTGGAATTCGTGATCATTATTTCAATTTTCTTTCAAATTGAATTGTTCGAAATTGTATTTACTCTAGTAAATTTGTTAATGTGAACACTAACACACTTGCTCGACATTCCTTTGATTATTTTTTCATACTTTTACTGAACTACTTCTTATTAATAATTATTATTTGTCAGAATTTGAGAAAGAAAAATTTGCCTTCAAAATTTAATTTGTTTGAAATTGCATGCAAAGAGAAAAGGACATACTAAGGAATACGATTTTTTTTCAATGTACATACTTTATTTGCCGATTTAAAAAGTGTATTTAAGATAATAAGGTGTTATAACCTATATAATACCTATTAATATCCTATATAATGTTGTATAACATGGTTTTACTTCAGATCAAGGGCTCCTATATGCAAAATTGTAAGGGAGGGGCTCAGATATTTTCCCCATTGAATCTGATTGGAAGTTCTATATTCTAGGGGGGGGGGGGGCTTGAGTTCTCACGTGCCCCCCCCCCATATTATCGGCGCCTTTGCTTCAGATCGATAAACATATGCGTGTGGTGTTTTTGTTTATGTACGTTAGTATATATATAATAAAGTGTTTGTGAATGCACGTCTGGGCGCGTGTGTGTTTGGGTAAGTGTGTGTAAATGTGTGTGCGTAACTGCGTAAATGTGTGTGCGTAAGTGCGTAAATGTGTGTGCGTAAGTGCGTAAATGTGTGCGCGTTAATGTGTGTAAATGTGTGTTCGTAAGTGTGTGTATATGTGCGCGTGTGTGTGTGTTACGTGGGTCTTATTAAAATAACTGCTTGGGTTTTTAAGGCAACAAATGAACTTCTGATTCTCAAGCTGCTTCACAAAGATCACGGTAAGAGTTAAGTGATTTTTCAGGTCACTTCACTTTATTATTATCTCATCTATCTCTAATGAGAATAATAATGATATTTAAGAAAGCTTTGCTATTACCACTTTAATTCTTTCACATCTAGAATCATAAAAAAAAAAGCTTTTTATGTTTACAATTATTCATCTGGATCATTTCTTCTCAAGTGACAAAAATCTCCTTTATTTACAGTTTAAAAAATATAAATATATTTTTTATTTTATATATTATAAAAATATAGTTTAACTACAATAAGTATTTACAGTTGTATGATAACGTATTATAATAACGTTTTATAATAACGTGTAGCAAAATAGCCTCAAAATTTTTTCTACAATACAATTTTATCGAAGAGAAATAAAAATAGCAAGAAGAAAATATATTTTACAATAACATTTGCAAGGTTATGTACAACAACATGATTTTTTCCTCTTTTTACAAATGAAACGTACTCAGCTAGTAAATATTTAAACATCCCTCTTTTCTCTCAATAGATGGCACTGTTGCCCATAGTTTCTGAAATTCAACCACGACTGAGTTTTTACTCCACTTATGAACGAAAAAAAAATTTTTTAAATCGAAAAAAATATTAATAGTAAAAGTTATTAACTCAAAAAAATCGCCTTAATTTCTTTTCATTGAAACAATAGAAAGTTTTAGTATCAAAATCCTATTTCCTGTCATTTGCATAAATAACATCAAATATTTGATGTTCAAAAAATTTAAGGTTGGAACTAACTATTGTCTATCGCATTAAGAAATTTTAAACAGTGGTATTCATTTGTTAAAACAACTGCGGAAAAAGAATGCACAACACTATTTTTCCATACCTAATCCAAATATATTTTGATTTTTTTAATTAAAATGCAAAAGTATTTTTAAAATAATATTGTTTAAAATAAAAAAAAACATAAATTCCTTTGTTTTCTTTTTGTCGGGATGCTTTATCGAACACAATCGATTAAAATAAGCACTGAATATTAGACAACATTTAAACCAACAAGAATGTTGTTATTAATTAATTAAAGGAATTATAAGAGAGGTTGAGTTAATATTTACAGTTAATTAAGTTCAAAAACTAATATGTGTTGAACTAAGAAATAGAGACATGTCTAACATCAATTCAAAATTAAATTTTTGAATCTTGAATAACATTTCTCAAAAAGTTAAAATATTTGCTAGTTAATAATAAATCAATGTGACGTGTGTAAAAGAAGAGCTCGGAAAATTTTTTAGACTGAAATTTTATATACTTGCTAAATTCATGTTGTAGCACATGGTATAAAATACTTGACAAGAGAAAAAGAACACATTTTCGACGGTAAAGAAGCATTTACTTTTGCTTTCAATAGCTATCTATCTATCTATCTATCTATCTATCTATCTATCTATCTATATATATATATATATATATATATATATATATATATATATATATATATATATATATATATCGGAATTGTTTATGAGTTAAAGGGGAAAGAAGAAGTAAAGGTAAAGGAAGAAAATAATAAATAAATATCTTCTTTTTTCGCCAACTGAAATGAGATAAATTTAATGCTTCGTTATGACAAATTAAATATTTTTCGTTAGTGGCACTTCTTCTGTTTAATGAAACGAAAGAAATAATGTTTTTTTACTTACATTTGTACATTTTGGCTTTTTCACTTAATATTTTATTTGTAGCAATTTTAAATCTTACTAATGAGGATCCGTCAAAACTTTATTTCTAATTAGCGAAAAAAAAATTCAGTTCTTTTAACTGAAAAAAAAAAAAAACTTTTTTATTTATTTTATTCGAAAAGTTCTCAAAGCAGTTTTATTTATTTATTTTTCTAACAACAATGTTTTATTTATTAAAAATATAATTTTAGATACTGAAAACCGTCCTTTAAAGTTATCAAATGTGGTATGTAGGAAGCAATTTATTGAATACTAATGCTGTTTTTATTTGGTTTGTGTTTTCCATCTTTTAAGTTTTAAATAGGCAAAATATTTTCATTAGAAAAAAACTGAATGACAATTTACTCAAAACTTTAAAAACAATTGACAAAGGAAATTCTTTAATCATAGAAAATCTTCTTTGGACGATTGGTGTCAAGTTTTTTTTTTTTTTTTGAATTTACTTGCATTGTTTTGCTCTTCAGTTTATTTGCTTCGTTGCTTACGCCAATGCATGATAAGTTTTTGCTTCTGTTCGTACAAACTTTTTTTTTCTCTCTTTTTTTTAATTATTAAAAATCAGCGTGCAATGCAAATATATAATTTACTTTCTTACTTTTTGATAAATATTTTTGTAATTGACAACTCAATCAAAAAACAATTAAAAAGTGCATTTCTAATTTTTTATTAAACATATGCAAAGAGCAATAACAATTTAATAAAATAGTTGATATGACGAAGACTGCTTTAATTATATGCTAACACGCTATATAATTGATATTCGGTTAAAAAAACTCTTGTTGAAATATGACTCAAAAAACGTTAATGTTAAAAGTCCTGTTAATCAATAAATGGTTAATGATTAAAATTTGTACCGGAGAAGAAAATCCTGTTGTTAACAATATTTTGCAGAGTATTACATTTTGATAATGTGAGCTTCTTGATCGTCAGCTCTAGCTTTAGATATTGCTCTGAGGCATCCACACATTGAAAAAAAAAACATACAATTAAATAATTCTTAAATTTTAATTCAAATTTTTGAAGAATTGTGATTGCAATTAACCAAAACGGAATCTACTTTTACTTTTATACACTCTATTAGTGAAAGTAGAATTTCGTGAAAGATATTTCTCACGTTTTGAATGTGAACTTTCAAAAACTATGTTTGTTTCAGAAAATGGATTAAATTTATACACAATATACGATGCATTCAGATGTTGTAAAAAGCTATTTTTGTCAGCATTTTTTAGATTCATATTGCTTAGTTACGATTAAAAATCCCTTTTGAAACATTTATTTTTAAATAACCTTTCATGTATGGTTACTATACTATAGTTTATAAAATACAAAGCTGGACAAGTTCCTCATATGAGAAGGTAGATACGATATATAAGCAAAAAGTTGCCTTGATTAGATTGGCTACATTGTATTTAACATTTAGTAATATTGTACTCATATATTGGGACAAATAATTGGAATATTAACGATTGCTTAGTTTGAATAGCAATTTGCCTATATTTTATTTGTATAGGCGAGCCTATAGTAGATCTAGTCATAAATTTGATTAATACTTAGTTCTTCAAATTTTGTTCTTAAAATATTTAAAGCCAAAGAAAAAAAAAACATAATGAAGTAATATTTATTAAACCATTTATTAAATATTTCTTGTACAAAAGCAAGGAATTTAATATAAATACTCTGCATAGTTACAATTTAAGCAATCAAAATTATGTGGAAGGTAGGGCATTTACCTCCCAGCTTGGCTGTTGAAGGCGTGTTTTATAGCTTTTCACCTAAAAACTAGTGCGAGCGGTTACACAAGATGAAAGTTTCCAGCTCAATAAAAATGATCACATTTTCGGATTATCATCTTCGAATTCGAACATTTTCATGTCTGGAATCACCAATTCAGACGGCGAATTAAATCTCGAACTTTTTTATATGACAAGCCTTTCTTAATATGAGAAGAAAATATTATTTCTTGTGTTAACTCTTTTTTTTTCTTCCAGTGAAGTACAGTTTGTTCCTTGCTACAACACACATAATCCTGCGACGACCATAATGCAATCCTTCTAGCTTCAGGTGACAACATAGAACGGACTGCTGAGTTGTAACTGGAAATTAGCTGTCACCTTCGTATGTTAATAAAACTACATTGTTATTACTTTTGTAAAGATTGCTTATTCGTCTGTTGCAGATTTGTGTTCCAGATTGTGTTATTTCAATTCCTTTAGGCAATTAAAATTTTGGTATGCTTCGTTTTCGTTTTCAAATGGTTTACTAATTAGCAACCTTCAAGATTTCCGGGTTATATTTTATTTGCATGCATAATTTTGACGAACGGTTTTTTACTTCCTTTTACAAAAAAGGAAGTATTGTATTCGCGAAAAAATTTCCACTCAAAAATCGACCTTAATTTCCATTTTACTCACCCCCGAATGAGTATTGAGTTTTTTTTTCCCCCGACTCGACCAAACGTCGATAAGTGCCTAAGAACGTATAGACACGCGAAATATCCATTTTGACGATTCCCGAGCTAATTACAACGAATTTTCTCGTGACGTCTGTATGTACGTATGTATGTGTGTGCGTATGTGCGCATGTGCGTATGTATGTCGCATAACTCAAGAACGGTATGTCCTACAAAGTTGAAATTTGGTACGTAGACTCCTATTGGGGTCTAGTTGTGCACCTCCCCTTTTGGTTGCATTCAGGTGTTTCTAAAGGGGTCTTTTGCCCCTTTTTCGGGGAAATCATTGTTAATTTTGATGTAAACTCTAGTAGCGTTATACTTTGGCGGACACTTGGCAATATATTGCCAGTATTTTGGTTGCTAAGCTTTGTCGTCAACTCGGCGACAAATTTGGCGATTTTTTTAAAATTTGGTTTAAATTTGGCCACTTTTAGTGATATTTAGAGAGTAAACTATTGAATCACATTAAAATCTCCAATAATGGGGAAATGACATGGAGTAAAAGGAAGTCACGTGATGCACACTTCAGCTCGTTGTAAAATACTTTAATGTTTTCTTTTCATTCAATTCAAAGTGAGTCTTAGTGATTACAGTTTTGAGTATACAGTAGAACTCTAACTTTCCGAAACAGTTGGATCCGGGCCCCATTCTGACAATCAAAAATTTGGGTAGTGTGATTCTACCGAAAAAAAGATTTTTTTTTAATCAATACCTGTATCTATGTTGAAAATTAAAAAAAAAAAAAAAAGAAAACAGTTCTGATGAAAACGATTTTTTAATTAAACAAACAGAAAGGTGGTAAACGTACTTACAAGTGCTGTATATTAGTACAGTTTGCACTTTGAACATTCCGTACTGTAAATAAATGGCATTGCTTGCTGAAAATCTCAGTCAAATCAATCCGTTAGGCAAGCTTCATGGAGGGAAGGACAATAGTCTGTGTCGAGAGAAACAGTATTTTTTAAACCGCAGCAAGTGCAATTGCCTTTTTTTTTTGCTAAAATTCTGAAGGTGATTCGTATTGTCAGCGATTCAGATAGTTGGAGTTGTACTGTTTTACTTTTAGCAATTCATTCTAATAACTTTTTTTTCGGGGGGGGGGTGACTTTCTGCAATGCATCCGTCTCAGAAAAGGTGAGATACTTCGAATTAAAAGGTTGTGTCATGTTACTGCTATAAAAACCCTTTGCAGTAATGTTTGATCTATTTTCACTAAACTTTCTTTCATACTCTATTTCAAAGATATTTTTGCCTACAACGCCCTCTGAAGTCCAAACTTAGAACTATTTTTGAATACTGGTGCTGTAAAAAGTTCCGGGACTGTCGATCCAAAATACCACTTTCGTGTTTCATCTTTCTGTTTCTTACTGTTTTGCTGATATGTCATATCGAAATTGGGGAGTCCTTTCTGAAACTTCCTTTATAACCAGAACAGCAGAGTATTAATTTAAATTTGGAGATTTCTTCTTCCCTGAGTGGATCTAAAAAAGCGTCAATATTGTTGTTTGTTTTTTTAAGACAATCACTGGAGTTTGCATAACTGTTCCTTTGAATTTCTATTTTAATGATCAGAATGTCGAGCAAGGATTATGGAGTGAAGAAGATAAAGAGTATAAGATGGCAGTCAAAAAGGTTCAACCCAATTTCTTGCAGTAGGGATACAATTCAATGTTCTATGTTATATCTTAAGACACAGGCTGAACAAAATGCCTCAAAGGTGCAAAACATAGCTCCAACTTTGCAACTACTTATGTAACGGCGAAAAAATAAGCTATTCATATCACGAATCTTCTGACAGTTGGACTAATACCATTGCGGCATGTTGTCAACATGTTCGCACACAAACTTGCTGAAGCGTTCTGCACTAAGTATTGAAATTAATGATCTCATCCACGCCGAGTTAAGAAGCCTGGGAATGTTCAAGGGCAACTCACAGTTCGAAATCAGTTGTTCACTTTCCCTCTTTCTCGGATTAAATGTGTTGTAACGGATTCGGTGCGACTTCCACTTTCTTGAAATGAAGACACAGTTCTTGATAAAACACAGGAAATTTATTTACACTATGTACAGGAAAGATCTTCAACAACTGCTAAATTATTCATCAGCAATTAAGCAATTATCACACAACATCGTAAACTCAACGTTTACACACGTATTTACTTCCAAATACGAAAACAACACAGCGAAATGCCTCGCAATAAACAGAGCAAAAATGCACTCAGTTCGAAATCTGAATCGAAACTAACTGTTTATCCATCGCTAACGGCTTAAATACACCGAAAAGAATTTTCTCAAATATTCCACACGCTTCTCGAAATGCGTTGACCGTTATCAAATTTTATCAATGAACAAAAAGGGAATAGGGGTCGTATATTTTAGCCATATGAAAAAGGGGTTGTATATTCATTACGGGAAACTATTTACAGGTTACGTTACTACAATAATTACTATTTACAGGATTTGTAACATTGCCCCCTTCCTAAGGACTGCACGTCCCGGGCAGTACAATCCCCAGAAAGGGTGCCAAACGTCTATCACATGTTCACAAATATACACATTAATTAATAACTAACAGATACAGAAAACACAATAATAACAAGAAATATTACTAAACATTAAAAGCAAAAATTATCTACAACTTTTATGTTATCAACCATGGTTGTTTACGTAATACTCATGAACTATGGCCATAGTATGGGGCTAACCGATCATAATGTACAACCCTAGGTTTTGCATTAGGTGATTTTTGGATCCTCACTACGACGTCATTTAGTCGGTTAACGACTTTGTAGGGTCCATCCCAATGCGACTGCAATTTGGGTGAAAGACCTTTCCGTCGGATGGGATTCCATAACCAAACCTTGTCGCCTTCGTTGAATTCATGTCCAGTAGACCTTGTTTCGTATCGGGTCTTCATCTTCTCCACCGCGATGTTGATTCGCTCTCGTGCGAAGTTATGAACGTCTTCCAACCGGGCCTGGAGATCCTGGATGTACTCCTCAGGCGATGAAGGCGCATCCGGAGGACGACCGAAGACGAGATCACAAGGTAGCCGAAGCTCTCGTCCGAAGAGCATCTGAGATGGGGCAAATCCGGTAGTCTCGTGGACAGCACTGCGGTAGGCCAGCAGGAACAAAGGTAGCTTCTTGTCCCAATCCTGTTGATTTCTGGATACCATAAGTGAGAGATTATTCAGGATTGTGCGGTTAAATCTCTCCACCATGCCGTCCGATTGTGGGTGTAGTGGTGTTGTCCTAGTTTTCTCAATTCCGAAAATTTGACATAGGCCCTTAAACACAGCAGAGATGAAATTCCTCCCTTGATCGGAATGAATCTGCAAAGGTGTTCCATATCTCGAGATCCAATGTTGGACTAGAGTCTCTGCTACGGTGGTAGCCTCTTGATCTGGAATGGGATATGCTTCCGGCCATTTGGTGAAGTAGTCGATGGAAACAAGAATGTATTTGTTCCCATCAGCAGTTCTTGGTAGAGGACCCAGCATGTCGATCCCAATTCGTTCGAAAGGAGTTCCAACGTTGTACAGATGTAGCTTCCCTCTGCTTCTTTTCTTCGGTCCTTTACGAGCAGCACAGGCGTCACAAGAATGGCACCACTTCTCCACGTCATCCTTCGCCTTGCTCCAGAAGAAGCGTTCCCGAACTTTATTGAGGGTTTTCAAGACACCAAAATGTCCTCCAGTCGCACTACTATGTATTTCTTTCAGAACATCTGAAATCCTTGATCGGGGAAGTAGTAACTGCCACCTAGATGTTTTGCCGTCGTCAGATTCCCATTTCCGGTGTAGCACGCCGTTCCGTAAATGCCCAGTATCTTTTTGTTGCAGGACTGAAGATAGAAACGTCCTGCCAGCTAGGGCGTCGACTGTTACTTTCCATGAACTCCAAAATTGGTTTTATGTCGGGGTCTTCAAGTTGATCTTTTCGAACTTGGTCATCACTCCATGGATCAGGTTCTGATGATGTTGGAGTCACTGTCACCTGATAGGCGGTAGGGCTAGTCGTTCCAAACTGTTTCTCGATTCGGGAACAATAGTGGCAGTTCTCAGGACAAGGTCTCCTTGATAAAGCGTCAGCATTACCGTGAGATAACCCTTTTCGATGCTTAATCTCCATGTCATATTCCTGGAGCCGCTGTATCCATCTGGCTATCTGGCCTTCCGGATTTTTAAAGTTCAAAAGCCAAGTTAATGAGGCATGATCTGTCCGAAGCAGAAATTTTCGGCCGTAGAGGTAATGATGGAAGTGTTCTACAGCTTTCACTATGGCCAGTAACTCCTTTCTGGTGACGCAGTAATTTCGCTCCGACTTTGATAAGCATTTGCTCCAGTAAGCGATGACATGTTCATTTCCGTCAATTTCTTGGGATAAAACAGCTCCGATGCCCTCGTTGCTCGCATCAGTGTCCAGGATGAAGGATTTCTCAGGCTGAGGATAGGCGAGGATAGGCGTTGATGTTAAAGCCTCCTTCAGTCGTAGAAATGCATCTTCGCATTCTTTGGACCATTCGAACTTCTGCTTGCTCTCCGTCAGCTTATGCAAAGGTCGTGCAATGTTGGAAAAACCCTTCACAAACTTCCTGTAGTACGTGCAGAGCCCCAGGAAACTTCGCAGCTGATGGATGTTTTCGGGACGACTCCAACTCTTGACCGCGGATACCTTTTCTGGATCGGTTTGTACACCCTCAGAAGAGATGATGTGACCAAGATAGTTCACTTCCCGGCGGAACAAATTACATTTGGACGGGCTTAACTTCAGATTGGCTTCCTTAAGCTTTTGCAGCACCTTCCTAAGATTTGCCAGATGTTCTTCGAAACTGCGTCCCACGATGATGATATCGTCTAAGTAGACCAGACAGGATTCGTAGGAGAGTCCTCTTAACACTGTCTCCATAAGACGCTCGAACGTAGCTGGTGCATTGCAGAGGCCGAAGGGCATCACTTTAAACTGCCATAAGCCTTGTCCAGTTGTAAACGCTGTCTTCTCTCGGTCATCAGGGTGTATCTCAACCTGCCAGTAGCCGCTCTTCAAGTCCAGGGTCGAAAACCACTTGTGTCCGGAAAGAGTGTCCAAGGTGTCGTCTATCCGTGGAAGAGGGTAACTGTCTTTCTTGGCGATTTCATTCAGCCGCCGGTAATCGACACAAAATCTGGTGGAGCCATCTTTCTTTCGGACCAAGACGATGGGAGAGGCCCAAGGACTGGATAAAGGTTCGATTACATCATTCTCCTTCATCTCTTTCAGGAGGGTTTCAACTTCTTCCTTCTTGGCGAACGGTAGTCGTCTTGGATGCTGTTTAATAGGGGGATGTTCTCCAGTGTAGATCCTATGCTGCGTTAAATTCGTCCGGCCCACATCCTCCGATGTAGATGAAAACAGATGCTTGAAGTCGTCCACCAATTGTTCCGCAGCAGTTCTTTGATCCTTCGATAAGGGTGCACTCCCAATTAACTTCGATGTCAAGGACTCAGAAGACACAG
This sequence comes from Uloborus diversus, assembly GCF_026930045.1. Classification (NCBI taxonomy): domain Eukaryota; kingdom Metazoa; phylum Arthropoda; class Arachnida; order Araneae; family Uloboridae; genus Uloborus; species Uloborus diversus. The sequence goes on along the minus strand of NC_072736.1, from coordinate 152,443,168 downwards.
TCTCGGGGGAATTGATTCTTCTAATGATGCAGTTTACGGGAGTACAAGTTGCTAACACTTCGCCTTTCCGGATATTCCTTGGCCTTTCACTCACGTTGGCGACTCTCACAGGAATAACATCCTTGGAAAGGTCCACAAGCGTAGATGCCACCAGCACTCCTTTTGGGTTATTGCTTAAGTTGGGGTATTCAATGAGTCCAAATCTAAAACTATTGCTTTCTTCAATGGAGCCGGGTATTAATGATTCTGACCTTGAGGGAATTGATAAATCTGTTTGGGAAATTATTTGATGAGCGGATTTTACATCACTTTCTGCGGGAAAGACTGCTATGTCTTCTCTCGTCGAGTGCAGCTCGTTAGTCTTGAAGTCGAGGTTGAAGTCATACTTCTTTAAAAAGTCCAATCCGAGAATGAAGGGGTCTATGATAGCAGCAACGAATGCGGTATGATGGTAAATGGCATTTCCAAACACAATTTCTAAGTTCACTTTACCTTCAATCTCGATCTTGTCGCCTGTCACAGTTTGGAGGGTAACGCAGGGCGGCGTCCACAGAATGTTGAGTCCAAATTGACGAGCCACATCTGTTCTAATGATCGTAACATTGGCTCCAGTGTCAATAATCAGTTCGCAGGGAAACCCGTTTACATATGCGTAAACAAATAGTCCATTACTGCCGCCACTCGTCGATGAAATCTGGAAAACTTTAAGATGGGGCTCATTCCAATTTGGCGACCTCCGCCCCGCGAGATTGCCATGGCTTAGTTTTCCTGGACCTGCGAGGGAGAGGTGCTCTTCCCTCTGGTTTCTTGACGAGCTTCACAGTTTCTTCGTAAGTGACCCTCGCCACCACATTTCCAGCACTTAAGTGATTGTCCATTATGGTCCTTGGGAGCCGAATTCCTTTTGAGGATTCCTGCAATTTCTTTTATTTGCTTTTCCAGATCAGCAAAACGTGACGAAACCGGATCAGGCTCATCAGTTTTCACGCCGCGGATTGAATGGCGATCCTTGCGGGTTGCTTGCTGGGCGGCCTCCAACTTCATCGCATACACAACAGCAGAACTCAGGTCTTTGACATCCGCCATCCGTAGAGCTTTCTGGATTTCCGGATCTCGAAACCCGTCGATGTAGTAGTTGAGTGCCAGGTTGTCTCGAACATCCGCAGGACAGTCACAAAAAGCAAGATGAGACAATCTCTCGACGTCCGCCGCTAGCTCTTGCAGGGTTTCCCCGGTTTTCTGGAAACGGGATTTCAACTGGAGTCGGCTGAAATCTTTCTGGCACTTCTCACCGAAGCGAAGCTCCAACGCAGATGTGAGGGCGGCGAAATCCAGGCGCTGGCTGTCCGGAAGGGTCTGGAGAATGTCCGCTGCGTCACCTCTCAGGGATGCTGCAAGATGACAGGCCTTGGTAGCAGAGTCCCATCCGTTCGCTTCCGCCACTATCATGAATTGAGTTTTGTAAACCTGCCACGAAGTTTTCCCATCAAATGTGGCAAGTTTAATGGACGGTCGAGCAACCGATGTGGGAGCGCCAAACTGTACAGAGCTGCTTTCCGCGGTCGCCAGTCTCCTTTCCACGTCCTTAAAGATCTCTTCTTTAAGTAGAGTAAATTTCTTGTCTTCTTCTTCCAACTTATTTTCCACATTGGCGATACGCTCTTCCACAGTATCAAATTTTTCTTCCAGAGCCTCAACTTTATCTCCCATTGCGGTTAGTTGATTCTCCATCATGGTTTTCATCGACGTTAGGTCCCTTTTTATTTCATCTTGACTTGTAGTAATGTTAGCAGTTAAATCACTATTTAACTGTTCTTGGTTAGTCGCCAATTCATTTTTCAATTGTTCTTGGTTAGTCGCCAATTCATTTTTTCATTGTTCTTGGTTAGTCGCCATATCATTTTTTAATTGTTCTTGATTAGCCGCCAAACTTTCGGTCAAGTCACTTTTCACGGCATTAATTGCTGCCAGAAGTTGTTTTAATTGGTCATCCATTGCGCGAGTAATCACCATAAAAACAAAGTCTATAAATTCAAACAGTCTTTATGAAAAAAAAAATGTCCAAAGTCACACTTACTCCAAGAAAGTCCAGAAGAAGCCCCACGTTGGGCGCCAAATTGTAACGGATTCGGTGCGACTTCCACTTTCTTGAAATGAAGACACAGTTCTTGATAAAACACAGGAAATTTATTTACACTATGTACAGGAAAGATCTTCAACAACTGCTAAATTATTCATCAGCAATTAAGCAATTATCACACAACACCGTAAACTCAACGTTTACACACGTATTTACTTCCAAATACGAAAACAACACAGCGAAATGCCTCGCAATAAACAGAGCAAAAATGCACTCAGTTCGAAATCTGAATCGAAACTAACTGTTTATCCATCGCTAACGGCTTAAATACACCGAAAAGAATTTTCTCAAATATTCCACACGCTTCTCGAAATGCGTTGACCGTTATCAAATTTTATCAATGAACAAAAAGGGAATAGGGGTCGTATATTTTAGCCATATGAAAAAGGGGTTGTATATTCATTACGGGAAACTATTTACAGGTTACGTTACTACAATAATTACTATTTACAGGATTTGTAACAGTGTAAACAGATTCATAAATATGCATTGCGCAACAGTTATCAAGGTCAAGTCATCAAAAATTAACATCACTAATACCTAAGAAAACATTGTATATGTAAAATAATCAATTAATCAACGTTTTGAAGCACAAAAAACGTAAATTACTGCAGACACGTGTTTTGGTGTTACACGAAACTCCTTTTTCAATGCAAAGAAGTGTGAGCTTCTGGATGAAAGCTCATCCGAGAAAAGCTTTTCTCAAATTAGAAAAATTAAGTTTTTTTTTTTTTTTTATTATCCACTGTGGACTCATCTCAAATTCGATATGGAATGCAGCAAAGTGGCAACACAGAAACCATTATGAGGTAAGTAACTTTTACCATGTCTCCAAATTAGTTACTAAAAAATAGTATAATGATAAAAGTTAGCCAAACACAATTACATTTATTCTGCAACAGATCAGATTTTCAGCGAAGAAACAAAATGTGCCAGAGAAATGTGTATTTATGCGTAGACATCATGAGTTCATTTCTGGATACCATTCTATGCAACAATTTCGATGTAACAGCAAAGCTAAAACAGAAGATATGAATCAAAAGTATTAACACGTTAAGTTATTCAGTTATTCTGTTGATGTCATACTAATAGACAGTAGTGCAAAATATGATGAGACATAAATTGAGTCGAATGAAGTGGTTGTTGTAAAAAACAGTAAAGATGTGCCAGCTGTCACTATTTCTCAAACGTTTGCATGATATAGCTATATTAGCTGGTGAAACAAGAGGCAGATAAGTTCTGAAACTTTTTGGAATTTTGACATCGCATCTATTTTTACTGGGTTATTTATTTTATGGCACACATTCCAAAAACATTCTATAATGACTATAATAGGAATGCCATTGTTATGATTTAATGTGTGGTATTTTTGGCAATTTAACTGCATTTGTCCTCATACCTAAACATGTCCCAGTAAAGTCACTGCAAAGTAGTGTGGTCACAGACATTTAGTGACAGAACACTTTGCAACGTCTCACAATGTTACGCTGCGACGCTTTTTAGACACATTCCGTGTGATTTCAATGAGACATCGCTGCAGCAATTGATTTATACCCAGTCAGACTGTGACATCATGAAGAGGTCAGTACAGCGTCATCCTGCGGCTACTTGTGGTAGATTTAACATTGATTTTTCGTACCTGTCATGCGACGGAGACTCTTACTTTAGTGTATCTTCACTGCACCCAGGCTTGGAGTAATCGCCGATTACGTAATCGTAATCTGCGTAATCGATTACATTTTTGTGTAATTGTAATCATAATCATAATCTATAAATGGGAGACTCGAAATCTCGTAATCGTAATTTTAATCAAGTGTTTCTTGCATAATCGTAATTGTAATCTAAGTTTAGATAATCGTAATTTTGTTCCGTAATCGTGTAATCCCAACTTGCTGAAAGTGAAAACTTTCAAGTTGCGTTTCTACAATGCTATGCAGACGATGGGATCTGACTGAGGAAAAGATACGACTTCAATAGAAACGTACAAAGGACTAGACAGCAGAGCCTTTAGGCCCTGCTGTTAAAAGGGCTCGTTGGCGAAGGGTCATAAACATGCCGCATCTTAGTGGGTTTTGTACCCTGTAGGTGTCATTGACAGGAACGTGTCCCCAAGTTGGATTGGTCATCAATTTTCCTTTTCATCTGTGAATCACAGACAAACAAGCGGAGCTACCGCCTCGGAAAGAGAACAATATCAACAGTGCCGTACAAGCACATGTTTTCGTTTCGACAAAGTTCTAAAAAAAAACAGTTTTATGCCTTTGGTGGGTTTTTTTTTTTTTTTTTTTTTTACTTTCAATGGCGGAAGAGGAGGAATTTTGTCAAAAGAAGAGCTAATTTGGATTTGCACTTCAGTGCTCATTCACACGCACTATCTTAGCGGTTCTTTGATTTTTGTGATGACATCACTCTGGTAAGTGATTTTTCAAAATATTTTCACATCTAACTTAATCTTAAATTTATGCTTTATATTTCAATGCTGATACTTTTTAATAGGTATATAAGAGAAAAAAGTTTGCATTTAAAGAATTTAAAAACATTTGTTTTAACCTTTGTAAAAACATTTGCTTTTGAAAAATATCATTATAAAATGCTTATGCATGTGGGGGAAAAAATAATGCCTGGAAATCATAGCAAAATTTATTATACTCATTTTTACTTTTTAAAGTGCTTTACAATTATATTGCTTTAAGAGTGTTCAAGCACTATCTTGAGGACCTCCTGACCAAAAATTTGCAATACTCTAATACGACAGTAAAAAAACTGTTGTCAGCACTAACTTCTTCTAGAATGAGTCACTATGAAGAATCGGAAGCATTTCAAGTGGCTTCATTTTTAGACCCAAGGCTCAAATGCAACTGGTATGATTCAAGCACAAAAAATAAAATAAAAGAAATTATCGAGGAAGAAATAATGTCTAACAAAGACTGTCATAACATTTGCGCTGAATCAGAAGATAAGGACACAAAAAATGTGTCACCAAAACAGCCTGCAAAAAAAAAAAAAAAAAAAAAAAGGGAAATTGTTCGCATTTTTAGAAAAACCAGCCAGCATTTACAAAAATAATAATTCTTTAATACAGGAGAAAATCGAAAGCGAAATAAATGCGTATGAAACTAGCGTACCAAATGGGCATAATATTGATCCCCTATAATACTGGGGATCCAATATTCATGTATACCCATTACTGAGCAAAATTGCTACCAAGTACTTGTCAATTTGTGCATCATCTGCACCTGTTGAGCGGTTATTCAGTATTGCCTGAAAGTTTTATACCTTACAGAGAATGAGGATGAAACATGATACATTTAAAGCATTGGTATTATTAAAATGCAATAAAAAATTGTCTTGATTGCAGTATTTATTTTGAACATTTATTTTCCTATCATTTATTTATACTATTTGAATATATTTTAATACTATGCATGTTTTGCAAAATTAAATACATAGGGTTTTTTTTTTTCAAAAATAGGTTGAATTAAATAATATTATAGCAAATTGTAGAGAATAAAATGTAGAAATATAGTACATAAATTTTAGAAACTGTATTGGTTGCATGAAAAATAATAATGAAAATTTAAATCATGTACAAAATGCATTATAATGTGGCAAGTCATTTGAATATGGGACACCTAATTACCTGTGCAGGATATATGGTCAAAATAGTTATGTAGCATTTAAAAGCACAATCAAAAATCATAATTTTTTAACTATGGCATTGTTGCCGCAAAATAATAATGAGAATAATATAGTAAATGTGTGCATGTATTTTCCTCTCACGAGTCTGTAATCGTAATCAAAACCGTAATCGGCACATCGTAATTGTAATCGATTACATTTTTGACATAATCTAATCGTTGCTGTAATCGTAATTACGTTTTGGCAGAGGATTATAATCGTAATCATAATTGTAATCTCCTATTTTTCGAGCTGGTAATCATAATCGTAATCGATTACATTTTCTCGTAATCAACTTCAAGCCTGCTGCACACACAGGAGTCCTATTTTAGTCACTGTGCAAATAGGGCACGTGCTTATTTACTTAATCCATATAGTTATACATTTCACGAAATTGCTTTTTGTTTTACTACATTTGTCATTTTAGGGTAAATCATCCCAGCAAAATACACTGCGCGAAAAAAATAACGGCTCAATTGATAATCACTTTTATTGAGCTCTTTCAATCCGAAATTTTTTCTGTCAGCTACATCAAATTCCACTTGAAGAGTTTCTCCAGCACGTGACTGGTATGACGGTAAACACCTACGTCTGTCTCTGTACACACAGGACACAAGATATGCGAAGACTTCCTTGCCCAGAAAAACTATCGGCCATATCATATCAATGAAATTTGTAAACAAATTTAAAACTTGTTCATTTTGTCGTCCTGCTTCACCTGATCATATCTTTGACTTTATAGGTTCTGCTACTGTGGAGTAAGAGGCAGCATAGCTTCTGTGGAGTAAGAGGCAGAACTACTTCTACGTCATGGCATCATGGACTTAGTCTACGTTGTTTTCTGGACCAGAATGACCTGAACCAACTACAACTTTGCTGTATTGGCCCGCAATCCACCTAGTTTTTCCACACATTACTATGCCTAGATAAAATCAGAATAGTTTCTCTGAAACTATTTAAAAGTAAAACTCAACAATGATACGTCAATATCACTACCATTTTTATTGCCATAAAAAGACACCAGGACTACTTTAACAAATAATTTATGCAGTTCATCCAGGACTTTGCAAGTCGCATGAAAGCATCCACAGCCCACTGTTATAGATCCTGCAAATGCAGAAATGATCATGTCGTGTAGGCAACAACTCTCGGTCGATTTCTAAAGGATGGAGGAAATCCGTTGCAAACGCGTTTAGCTGATGAAGGCTTGAATGGAAGGATCTATTCAGCGGTATGATGAACGTTTTACGAACAGCCGGTCAACAGCGCTTGGTAATGTTTCTCGCATATACATCCATCCATTCTCTCATGCAACTGACCTGAATAAAATAAAACTTACACAATGTGGGGGAAATACAACTGTTTTGATGTTTTGGATTTTTTAGGACATGGGTGGTTGTTCCGTGGGAATTGATTAATTTGAGCTTTTTTCTGAAAAATGTTGCGTGAAAACGAAACTTGACAACATTTTATAACAGGAAGTTTAAAAATGAAATAAAGAGTTCACATAATACACTGTATAACAAAAAAAATCGACGCATCAAAATCGGACAGCTTCTGTTGAGTGCGTCGATTTTTTTTGTTATCCAGTGCAGTTGCAAATTATGAGGGGAAAAAAGGAAAAAAAAAATCTTGCACACAGATGATAATGCGCGAAGAAACCTAAGTCAAAACCGAAAACTGGTGCCAAAAAATTTAAATTATTTCAATAATAAACTAATTAAGAACATAAAACAAAAAATTAAGAAAAAAAAAACGTAAAAATGAATAAATAACTCTTTACATTGAATTTTAAAAACATTGAATATAAACAGTACATATGAGGCAGTGAGAAGCAAAGGGATGTAAGTGGACATTTTCTTTTCAAGTTTTAGGTAAAACGACTATTAAGATAACGTCCTAGGTAGTCTTTCATTGATTTTTTTTCTAAATCATGCTGTACAGCAGCACCTGCCAGGGTTACTAGTACCATCTCTTGCTCTAAGACAGAGGAGACGTGCACCTTCCATTTGTACTGGTCACCTCCAAATTTTGAATTTTGCCACTTACATCCCTTTGCTTCTCACTGCCTCATATAAGTTTTTAAAAACCTTCATGAAGACAAAGCGACTTAATTTAATGTATAATCATATGTAAGTATACTTTACGTAAAATAAGTACATTCTCATACTATTAAAAAGTTACTGAAAATTCAGTATTTTGTTTGAATTTAAAACATATCACACATGAAAATAGCATATTATATTTCTTTCTTTGATACCCTCTATCAGAAAAATACAGTTATAAAGTTTCTGAAGAGTAATATGAATTTTCATTCAGCTTTGAAAACTCAGCTGTTTTCCATAGATTTGAGGAGAAATTTACCACCCGTGTTTATTGAATAAAATCCGAATTTAGATTTAACTACACGCTTCAGTTCTTTGGATTCTGAATTATGAGGATTAGACTTTAGTTTGAGGGAAACTTTGATTTTATACATTTACAAAGAGAGAATGCTTCAGTGCATCTTTTTGTTTAGATATAGTTTTATTTTAAAAGGTTTATGTACCCTTTCTTATGGTTTGCTGATGGATAATTCCGAAGTATGTTTACAATAGTTTGGTTAAGTGGGCAAAATTTACAATCAAATTGTTGCTTGATTTGTTTTCTTAAGCCATCATTAGTACTTTGAATTTGTTTTCAACGAGCTATATCTCAGTAAGAAAATATCAAATTTCCAAATTACGTAGGTTTTTTAAATATATATGGTTTTTTAAAGTCATTTAATTTCAGGAACACGAATACAGTTCGAAAAACGTGAATACGTGCGGGTTATCAAAAGTTAAAATAGGTAAACTGGTTTCCAGGACAATTGCCCCTTTCGTCAAGTGCAGAGCAAAGGAAACAACTGTTACTGTGAAGTTTAAATATTTAAAAGACGGATCCAATGCCAATCTGGTTTTGGTATTTTTGAGACATGATTAGCCGCAGAGATGGTACAAAAAGCAAATTCGAGCCCATTTAGTGTATTTGGATTGCAAAATATAAGTATTGCAAAATACTCGTTGCAAATACTATTTACATTTTGTGTAAAAAAACTGTTTTCAAAGAATCTCAACTCCCCAATAGTGTAAAGTTTTCAAATACTCTTGTCTTCGGAAAATTTTAACTTGTTACCAACGTCCTAACAGTGTTTAAACATTGCAGTTGTGAAAACAGACATGACTCAGTAAAGTATTTTTTGATTTTGTTACTTAGGGAATCCACCGGTTACACCGCGTGGTTAGTCAGGTGGCGGTTATGACGTCACTGGTATTTTTCTGGTCATACCGGTAGAAAAGCTGTATTTTCGAACACTCGTGGTAACAGCGCAGTTCAACTGCAGACAACGCTCTAATCAAAGAGAGCTCAGAACTTCAAGCCCTACCGGATTGGCCAAAAATTTGCCATGTGACCGCTAACCACGTCGAAACTGCGTTGCAAACGGTTGCAACCACGTACACCGCCAAAGAGTGACTATAACAATTTTTGAAATCTGGTTGGTAGCGTAAGAGTAATAAAAAAAGAGGTCAAAACTTAGTTTTCGAGCGCTTGTGGTGCCACCAGTGCCATCGTTCCTTATTTCCAAACGAATCCTAAGATATATTTTCGTAATAAAAGTTTATATCATAAAAACACTACACTAAGTTAACTGTTTTTTCCTACAGGAAAATATTTATGCCGATATTCGATATATTATTGCAGAATGAAAAAGAACAATGTATTAAGACCCTCATTTTGCACGGATTTGATTATACGAGGTTTAAGATTTGAGATCTTTATTTTGTTTTACGCGGATAAGTTTTGATTTTACTCCGTTCCGGCTTTACAAAAAGATAAAATGCTGCCTACTATCAAAATCCAATTTTTTTTATAGCATGCAATAAACGGTATTTTGGAGTGCTAATAAGCAACTTCGGTCAATTTAGACATTATTTTTCGATTGGTTCAAGAGCCCTTTCCAGAAGTAAAGGCATTTAACTTTTCATTTGTTTCGAAATAAGATATTAAACTCATTGCATATTTATCATTAACTGGAATGAAGCATTCTTTTATCTGTGGGACCTAAACCCTAATTTAAAACTCAGTTATCGTCTGTAACGTTTATTTCATTATGTTATCAAGAATTTCAACTGATTGCAGTAAATAACTTTAGTGGTCAGTGTATTATTTGCTGCTTGAAGTTAGATGACGTTTTATTTTGATGAGAGACTATTGGGGCATTCGTGACATAACTGTGGAAAGCGCTAAATCGAACAGCTGTTTTAGAGAAGTAAAGGAGTCCGTTGGTTCGATTCCCAAAAGTGCCCATGGCTCTATTCTTTGATTATATTCTTTTTTCCTGTGTTGTCTTGAATGGAGTAGACTAAAAAAAAACTGCGAATTGGAATATTACAAGTGTTTATTATATAAAAATAATTAACCAAACAATGTTTACAAATATGAAGAAAATGTTGTTGGTAATACTAAGATTCTCGAAATGAGTTGAATAATATTTAAAAATTAAAAAAAAAAAAAACTCTTCTACTATGTTTTTGTTATATAATTTTCATTCTGTTTAAATTGTTCATGTTGCAAATATACATCTAAATATTTTATGCGTGTTTCCATTTCAAGGATTTGAAGTGCTCTACACCAGGGGTACCCAAAGTGCGGTCCGTGGGCTCCTTGGGGGTCCGCTAACCCTTAGCAGGGGTTCCGCGCCAAATTTCGAAAAAAAAAAGTTTAAAAAACGTTAATTGGTTCTTAAAAGATGCTTTTTATTTCAAAACCAGAATTTTCTCCTTCGAAGTGTAAAGTTATCCTTTAAGCACTAGTTCCGACATTTTGAAGTTCAATGTTGCAATATCATGCGTAGGTGGCTGGGCTGTTTTCTGCTTTGTAAAAGCGTGCAATCTGTTGTTATGCGACTCTGAATGTTTGGTAGACATAACTTCTGACAGCACCTTGAAACCCACCTTCCAGGATACTTACCCCCAGGGTCTGAAAAATTCCTTAGGCTTGATCCTCCAGGTGACAAAGCAATACTTAGGTGACTAGTTATTTCAGAAACCTTGTTACACTAAACTTTCTTATTATCTCTAAGAAATAATTTTTTTGGTGGCTAAAACTTTCACCTAGTTCCAGTTAAATTTTTATCTACATCTACTTTTCGTTTCGTCTCGAATACAAAAAGTACCATTAAGTCGTTGGAAAAACGAAGCGTGTTCTTCCACTTGCCACAACTTACCCATGTAGATCAGTGTTTTACCATATGCATCACCCAAAATAAATACTGCTCCTGATGTTCGTAGCTAGCTATCAAAGTTTAAGCCAAGTGTATTAAAATTGGGCCAGTTAAAACAACCTACAACTATTTCCATTCATTAAATGTTTAAGTTTGAATATTTATTATTTTGTGATTTGTTGTTTTCCGTCTCTTCAATTTGATTTTTACACTCCAGAATTTGGAAATTAGGTAACGTATTGTAAACTACCTACCTCTTTGTAAATATTGATGTCTATCTTTAATTAGTAATGATTAATTTTATTCAATTAAATTAACAATACACTAAAAGCATCTATACACTAAAAGTATCCATACACTTTACTGACAGGGGTCTGCACTGAACATTGGTCCATGAAAGGTGTCCGCTGGCTATAAAGTTTGGGAAGATTTGCTCTACACTATTTTGTTAGACACCATAACATATTCATGCAAAAAAAAAAAAAAAAAAAAACTTTTGTTCGTTATTATTCACTGTTAGTAACCAATTTGGCTATAAGTTTTGTTCCTTTGAGGTATCAAACTACGGTAATGGCTCATTTTTACCTTTTTTTATTTTTTTTTATTTTTAATGTTAACAAATTGTTAGTGTACCTCTCTTACTTGTGTTTGATTATAAGATTTGCTCCTTATTTTGTTCAGAATAAAATTAATATTTTCATAGTGTTTGTATCTTTTGCACAAAGTTGCGAAAAATGGCACCGATTAAAAAAAATGCCTTGAAAAACTTTTAATACCGGTATTTCGGTATCACGTTTAAAAAACCAACGATTACTGGAATTGCGTTTTTGCTCATGTGGACAGGTATTACGTTTGAAAAAAAAAAAAAAAAAAAAAAAAAAAAAAAAAAAAAAAAAACGAAACTCGGAAGCGCAATTTTGGTCCGGTATTGCAACCGGACACTACTGGTACACAGTAACGTACGCTACACAGGATCAGGGGAGCCCCAAAGTTAAATTTTTGAAAAGGCGCAAATTCTCAATTTGCCGAATGTAACTCCAAATTTTGCCGAATGATGATAGTTTTACCGAATGGATCTCCAATTTTTTCCGAATGACGATAGTTCTGCCAAATCGTCAGAGAATATTTACCAAATAATGATAATTTTACCAAATCGTCTGACAAAATTTGCCGAATAATGATGATTTTGCCGAATCGTCAACACAAAGTTTGCCGAATGGTCAGACAAAATATGCCGAATAAATAAATTTTTGAAAAGTACAGAATTTTGCATAAATATTAAAGCTCAGATTAGAGAAAAGAAGAAGGAACAGAGCAATGCCGTCCATCTCGAGTGATGATGCCAAATGATGATAATTTTGTCCAGTCATCAGAAAAAAAAATACCGAATGTTGATAATTTTGTCGAATTGTCAGACAAAATTTGCCGAATGATGATAATTTTGCCTAACCGTCAGAGAACATTTGACGAATGATGATAATTTTTCCGAACCATCAGACAAATTTAGCCAAATAAGGAATTTTTCGGAAGGGACAGGATTTTGCACACATTAAAGCTCAGATAAACAGAAATAAGAAACAACAAAGCACTGCCTCACTTCCTGAGTGATGGTGCCAAATGATGATAATTTTTAGTTATCAGAAAAAAAAAATACCGAATGATGATAATTTTTCCGAATCGTTGGACAAAATTTACCGAATGAAGATAATTTTTAAGAATCGTCTGACAAAATTTGCCGAATAAAGAACTTTTTGGAAGGCTAAGGATTTTGCACAAATTAAAGCTCAGGTAAGAGAAAGTAACAAACAACAGAGCACTGCCGCACATCCAAGTGATTGTGCCAAGTGACAACAATTTTTTCGGATCATCGGATAAAAAAGGTACGGAATGATGATAGTTTTGCCGTATCGTCGAACAAAATTTGCCGAATGATGATAATAATGCCAAATTGTCAGACAAAATTTGCCGAATGATGATAATTTTGCCAAATTGTGAGACAAAATTTCCAAATGCTGATAATTTCGCCGAATCGTCAGACAAAATTTGCTGAATAAGGAACTTTTTCGGAAGGCACAGGATTTCTTACAAATTCAAGCACAGATAAGATTAAATAAGAACCAACAGAGCGCTGCCGCACATCCCGAGCGATGTTGCCAAACGATGGTAATTTTTTCGGGTCATCAGAAAAAAAATACCGAATGATGATATTTTTGCCAAATCGTAGGACAAAATTTGCCAAATAAAGAAATTTTTGGAAGGCAATAGATTTTGCTCAAATTAAAGCTCAGATGAGAGAAAGTAAGAAACAACAGAGCACTGCCGCACATCCCGAGTGATTGTGCTAAGTGACTATCATTTTGTCGCGTCATCGAAAAAAAAAAGGTACGGAATAATGATAGTTTTGCCGTATCGTCGAACAAAATTTGCCGAATGATGATAATTTTGCGAAATTGTCAGACCAAATTTGCTAAATGATGATAATTTAGCCGAATTGTCAGACAAAATTTTGCGAACAAGGAATTTTTCAGAAGGCACAGGAATTCGTACAAATTAGAGCCCGGATAAGAGAAAATAAGAAACAACAGAGCACTGCCGCACATCCCGAGCGATGTTGCCAAACGATGGTAATTTTTTCAGGTCATCATAAAAAAAATACCGAATGATGATATTTTTGCCGAATCGTGGGATAAAATTTGCCAAATAAAGAAATTTTTAGAAGGCAAAAGATTTTGCACACATTAAAGCTCAGATGAGAGAAAGTAAGAAACAACAGAGCACTGCCGCACATCCCGAGTGATTGTACCAAGTGACGATCATTTTGTCGCGTCATCGGAAAAGAAAAAGGTACGGAATGATGATAGTTTTGCCGTATCGTCGAACAAAATTTGCCGAATGATGATAATTTTACCGAATCGTCAAACAAAATTTGCTACATTTGTTAATATTTGGAAGGCACAGGATTCGGCACAAATTAAAGCCCAAGTAAGAGAAAATAAGAAACAGCAGAGCACTGCCGCACATCCCGAGTGATGGTGCCAAATGATGATAATTTTTTCGGTCATCAGAAAAAAAAATACCGAATGATGATAATTTTGCTAAGTCGTCAGAAAAAATTTGCCAAAGAAGTAAAAACATGGAAAGCACGGGATTAAGCACCAGTTAAAGCTCAGATAAGAGAAAATAAGAAACAACAGAGCACTTTCGCACATGCCAAGTGATGGTGCCAAATGATAATAATTTTGTCCAGTCAAAAAAAAAAAATACCGAATGATGATAATTTTGCCGAATCGTCAGAACAAAATTTGCAAATGATGATAATTTCGCCAAATCATCAGACAAAATTTGTCGAATAAGGAATATTTGGGAAGGCACAGGATTTCGTACAAATTAAAGCTCAGATAAGAGAAAATAAGAACCATCAGAGCACTGCCGCACATCCCGAGTGATGGCGCCAAGCTGTCTGACAGAATCCCCCTTTTCAATGGTAGAGCAGCCCATCGAGCTTTTCGCCCGATCGCTCGGGCTCATTGACTATAGCCGAGAGACGAATACGTCCGTACCACACAAGCAGCGCATCGCTGCCAAAGCACAGACGTGTTTCACCGCCGCTCTCGCCAACTTTTTAAACTTTGCGCGAGTTTGTGTTTTCTCTTGACTGCCAATAGCCTCGATTCTTGGATTTTTTCTTCTTGTTTCGGTTGAAATTCTGCCTCTTTAGCGGGCAGGAAGAGAAATTATTCGTGAGATAATTGGTTCATGTTGTGAAATTCTGAGACTAAAGAAGATTTGCACTTCTTTTTAATTTCTATCGCGGAGAATTTTGTTCGCCGGAGTTTTGTGTTCGAGCCCTTGCGGCTCTGGAAACGCACTTTTGCCGGTCATTGCTGCTGGACTTGTCCGTTGCATTGTGTGGAAGCGATACCTATTAGAGGACATTAATTAAAAGGTCAGTCTCATGAATTACATTTTATTTTTATTAAGAAGTTAGTTGTTTAGCTTAAAGCAAAAATTCCCAGAATTTGTGTTACGTTAGATAATCTTGCATTAAACATGAACATTCTATAAACTTGCACAATTTTAGGGGCGTAGCAAAAGGGTGGATTTGGGAAAGTATTCCTTCCAACACTGAAAAAAAGTCCTGTTTTGACACTAGAAAACGACTAAAACTATCCATATTCCCGTCCAAAATGTGTGCATATACCTTCCGAAGTTTTCTTCTAGCTACTCCACTGCATATTTGTCTTGTTGTAAAACGCATTTTTGAAACTATTAAACATGTCCTGAAGATAAAAATAATTTGAAGGATAATATGCATTAACATAGTTTTTTTTTTTTTTTTTTTTTTCAAAAATTCTCACAAATTTACGCATCTAAGAAAACCTGAAACTAAAGCGTAAAAATTTCGTATTTTTAAAACATTTGGGTTTTTAGCTCAAAGCAAACATTTTACGAGTAATTACGCTGAGTATAAAATGAAAAAATATACAAATCCCGCCCGATTTTCTCATAACGTAAAACTGAACCTACTAGCATGTACGAAATACCTAGCAAGACCTATTAAAAGGCATATATTAGGAAAATAGTTACATAAATTACATTTTATATGCATTGAGAATTAGTAGTTTTGCTCTGAAGAAAAATTGCTAGAATTTGCATTGTGAGATAATCTTGTACGAATGAAGAATAAAACCTTTGAATGAAACTGTATCACTAAGAAATCTAAAAATATCTTGATGATGCAAATAGTTTTAAAAGATTTTTAACGTTTCTCGTTGTTTTTTTATTAACAGCAAATTTACGCATCTAGTAAATTCCAAACACTTTACTGTAAAAATTTCGTATTTTCGCAACTTATATGTTTTCAATGCAATTAGGAGCTGCCATGTTTACAAATTATTGAGCTAAGAAATAATTACAAATCCTACCCGGTTTTCACTTGACGTAAAACTGAATTTACTACTGAGTTAGACATATTCGTTTTAAGCAGAAGCTTATTTCCGTTATCAAGCTTTTATTTTTCTTTTCTTATACATTATTTTTGATGGGGGCAAACCTTTTTTTTAAAGATATTAATTAGGATTTCAAAGTTACTCATTATTTGCTAATGTTTTCACGGTTTGTTAAATCAAAATAAAAATATATATCGTATCAGAATAGTGCTAGAAATTATCACTATACAACTTTGTCTCTGATGCGTTTTTTTTTTTTTTTTAAATCCCAAGTTGCAGTATGTAGGACCGTATTTTATCTACATCGAACATTAACCTTCATATAGGAACTGTTACACTGATGAGTTTAAAGAATTTTGCTTGGAACAAAAATTCCCTGAATTCGTGTATTGTATGACAATCCTGCAATAAACAAAAATGAAAACAAAATAATAATAATAAATAAATAAATAAATAAATAAACAAAAAGGAAAACTGACACATTTTCATTTTTTTAAACCTCATCATTAAAAAATGTAAAAATTCCCTAAAAATGCAAGGGGTTTAAAAATAAATTGATTTACTTATTTATTTTTTCAAAATAACAGCAAACTTAAGTATTGTGCTGGATTTGAATGCCAAATCCTACCCAATTTTCACTTAAAGCACAACTAAATTTACTACTAATTTAGCTACATTAGCAGTAAACGGATGCCTATTTGCGTTATTAAGTATTTTTCATTAGTTGTGCACTTTTTTTGACCGGCACAAAATTTTGTTTTCTTCAGAGGTTAGGATTTCACGAAAATAAAGAAATATTCAGTGGTAATGCACAGTTTTCTGGACTCATGGAATCGAAAATAGAACTCGCCAGTACTCGACACCGGTATCAGAATAGTACTGGGTTATTTAACAGTATTCAGTGTTACGGGTGGGATGCTTCACAACTTCCTTTTGAAACATTTGCATTTTTTTCACTATGAAAATGCAATTAAGAGTTAAAAGTCACAAAAAACTTGATTTGTATCTCCACTGTAAGAAAAAAGTACAAGTACAGTGAAACTTGTGTAAGTTGACCACTTGCGGTGCAGTACTTTGGTGGTCAACTTGGACAGGTGGTCAACTTATAGAGGGTAATAATAAAATAGAGGGTAGAATTTTTTTTTTTTTTTTTTGTCATTTCTTTTCCCATGCAAACTAATTGGAATACTTTAAAATCACTTTCATTGTTTACCATTGCTTTAAAACAATTAGAAAAAATGTTGTTTAAATATTTTTAGAGATTATTTACCAGAATGGCGCGTAAAGTATCATACAAATTTAAAATTTCTGTGAATCAATCAAAAAAAAAAAAAATAAATAAATAAATAAATAATAAATAAAAAAAAATTGCCTCGTTGCTTATGAAAACTACTTGATATTAATAATTCCTAAAAATCCATAAGTCAAAAGTGACGCAAATTCATTTGATTTTTTCTTGTACATTTGTAACCATGGTAATCTACTTTTCAACAAAATAACTCCTTATTGAAGTTTGGCGCATTTTCTGGGACTTAATATTAGCCCAATGTTTTTCGATGGAAACATAAATATTCATAGATTTTTCTAAAATGTCTGGTTACTTATTTGAGACGTAACTGATGAAACTTTTAGTACAATCTAATGCCTTTGCCTAGTGGTCAACTTACAAAGGGTTTTTTACAATACTCTAAACCAAAGCGGGTATATATTAGTGGTCAATATAGACAGGTGGTCAAGTTACAGAGGTTTTTCTTCATTTTATAAGATAGGACTAATTCTGTTCCTGGCAAAAACAGTCAACTTAGACAGGTGGTCAACTTACAAAGGTGGTCAACTTTACAGGTTTTACTGTAGTTCGAAATTATGCTGTAAAATGTCTCGCACATAACACCAAATGATGTGGAATGACCCTACTAAAAAAAACTCTTACAAAAACATGTCTTAATTGTTCTTTTTAAAAAGTCAGTCTAGTAAAGGTGATCTTGCACATCCGATTTAAACTGTCAACATGATTTTTTTTTTTTTTTGATCCAATGCATAAAAGTACAATAGTCTGCTACTTAAGAAAGCTTTATTAATGATCTACCATGGTACAAAAATCAATCCGGCTAACGTATCTAAAGTATCGCATGGAAAAATTGGCTAGCATCTGAGAAAAACGTTACCTAATATACGCGTTTCCTTTTCATAGCGGTTCAACCATTTTTAAATGGTATTACTGAAAGACAATTTTTGAAACATTATTTTTAAGGATAACTTGCATTGTTAAAGAGTACTGAAGCATAAATTGAAGGAACAGTTCGTAAAGCAAAGATTTTTTTTTCTTATTTATTTAGTTAGGACGTTTCTTTTAAACTAAAAATTCGTTTTCATTTTATGAAAATGTAATTATAATAATAAAAAAAAATACAATGGATTTCAAAAAGGAAAAAACCCCGCTCAGTTATCTGCTTAGCGTATGTTGGAGCACTTGGGAGCACTTCATGGGAAATAGAATTAAACTATTTTTTTTTGTTAAACATTGTAAATAGTCTGCTTTAAAAGCTGGTGGTATATATTTTTCTTTGACATAAAAATCTGTTGAAAACACCATTTTACAGATCACACTATAAGTTCAGGATTTCACGAAATTCTCTTTTTGTGTTTGTATTTAATTCACTCATATAATCACCCATATAATGATTATTTTAACTTGCAAAACTATTTCTGAAAACTATACTAAACAACCTGACCGTTTCATATGTTTTAAAGTTTCGTAGTTTTTTCCCCCCAACTTTAGAAAAAGTATTTTTTTAAACAAAATCCATCTCCTGTAAAACGTTGTAAATTATGTTTTAAAAATGTAAAAAGAGTTTTTTTTTTTTAAATCTTGACGCTTAACCAAGGACTTTTTCATCTTTTCATTCGTTTATTAGTTTCAGAAAACCATATTTTTAAGAGCAGTTTTTAAAACGCAACTTGACGATAACTACCAATGAAACATTTAATTTCAAATTAAGTTACTGATTAAACAAAAACAATTCGAAATTTATTTATATGTAAGTCTGTTGCGCAACTAAAGTACGAGTAAATAATAATTGTTTCCAACATTTTGAGGTTTATGTGCGACTACATTTTTCTTTTATCGTTATTTGTAAGATGTTATGCCGCAAACTATGATAAAAATGTTTAACAAGTATAAAGATTAGAAATTTCTATTCCTAATCATATGTGACAAAGGTTGGTTGCACTTATCATGGCAACTTTGACACATTTTAAATGTATTTGTGTCGTGAAGTAAAGGAGGCACATATTCCGTCTGTCAGTTGTCATTTAATCTTACACATATTTTGAGAAAGTTAATCCCAAGCTTCGAACGCAGTAACAGTAATTATTTATATTTTACTGAAATTTTAAGGATTAAAATGTATTTGAAACCCATTTTCCTTTGATCTCTTACTCCTGCATAGCTTTCTTTATAGTCACTAGCCACATGTGGGTTAGTAGAGTCATATTTGTAGTTCTTGAGCTTTTAGCTTAGTAGCAGTCGAGTCCCGATTTACGCGAGGGATGCGTTCCAAGACTCATCGCGTAAGTCGAAATTTCGCGTTATGGAAAAAGATGTGTATACAACTTTTTTTAGAAGCATGCCAAATTCTTTTCGACACTTATAAGCACTCTAAAACTGCTTAAAAGTATTCCTCAACTATACACCGAGATTTCTTACATAAGGAACTGAACTTTTACTGTATTAAAAAAAAAGAAAAAAAAAACTTTTATTCAAGATGAAATACTAAGATGCACAAAATTAATTATCAATGGAGGTAAAGATATAAAATAAAACAACACGGGGGGTATGCACAGTATGTAGCAATAATAAAATACTGCACTATAATAGTATTGTACAGTGTACAGTAGATACAGTAACAACTTTAGGAGTACGCATGGAAGATTCGAAGATTCACTATTTATTGTCGCGCTACGGTCGACTTTGTAGTTGTTCAATCATCTCGAGAATGTTACTTTTTTTTTTTAAATCAGAAACTTTCTTTTTCTTCCTATCTTCAAAGTTTAGATGAATGTGCCACTAAGTTACCATTACATTTCATCAACTTTAATGTTTCGAATGAAATAAATAAATAAATAAATGAAGGATGCTGAGTGACTAACAACGCAATGCGTAGACTAATTAGATGTGGGAACTTTTGCTGTAAGTGATGCTTAAAGTTATGTAATAATATTCACGAAATCAATAATTAGTGGCCAATAACGAAGCCGATACTTCCTTCTAAAAAAATTCGTGTTATGGAATAAAATTCGCGTTAGTTCTAAAATTCGTAACTCGGGAAAAAATTCGCGTTATAGCCATTTCGCGTAAGTCGAATCGCGTTGTAGCGGGAGTCGACCGTATTAAAAAAATAACTGTAATATTGACATTGACTCAGGAATTGTGAAAAATGTGCTGTGTGTACTGTTTGACTACGAAATCGTGACACCAGGACACTTCTAAACTTGGCATAAATAGACGAACTCATACGTTCATTCAGCATCTTCAACATGTTTGGATCTTCTTGCTGCTGGGAAAAACTGTTTATTCATAACCCTTACTAAAAAATAAAAATAAAAAATACTTTTAATGATGATAAAAACTCGAAGATTGCATAGCGTTTAAAGTTGCTTAAAATCTTAAATAAATTGCATACATTCGTTTCTTTATTTTAAAACCATTCATATTAAATTTTTATAACCTGGTTTGCCTAATCAATAAGAAAACAGTTTACTCGTATTCATTAAGACATTGAGTTATATATTCTGCCGCAACGTAAAATAAATGCTTTGGTTTCACGTTAAATAACTGTTTAAGAACGGATAGCTCTTCTATTATTTTTTTTAAACATTAGTAATATATGACATTAGATCAAACATTAGTGACCGAATTAATTAATCAAATTTACATAAAAATGGTCATTAAAGTCAGAAAGGTGACCGAAACCTGTCATAGTTGTATATTATCTTCACTCTTCATTTGTAGCGGAACTAAATTATCTTATCAACACTTCCCGGAAATAGCATCGATTTCTTATGCTTTGAAGAACTGAAACAACCATTCATTTGGTTTCGGTAACAATTTAATTTTTTTTAAATGAATTTTGTCGTCTTCGGCGCTCCCAACCTAATCTTCTGGGATTAAGTCGAATAGATCACAAATAAGTGCCAAAAATTAAAATTTTATCAATAAAATGCAAATGCAGTGGACTCCCTCTATCTGAACATTCTCTACTGTATCTTACATTAATCTAGTAATTAATATAAGAGCTCTGTTTACCGGATGAAACTCCGAATTATCAAATTCGCATTTACTTTCACTTACTTAATCTCAAAATTTGCAAAATAGTCCGACATTATTTTCCGAGTAGATACATTTTGTTTTTTTGAGCAATCACGATTGCTTATTGTTCTCACTTGACTGTTTTTGGCCTGCTATCATTTTATTTTCCCACCACCACCCTCCGCACCATCACCGTCGACCAGCTCCTCACGATGCTGCTCCTATAGCGAAAGCCGTCTCCAGGTTGCATCCATGTCCTACACACACGCGCATACATACGCAACCACACACACACAAACACATACACACACGCATACATACATACACCTACACATACACACAAAAACATACACACACACATACACACAACTACCCAAACACTTATGCCTGCACACAGACACACATGCCTACTCACACATTCACATACCCCCAACACACAACTACCCAAACACTTATGCCTGCACACAGACACACATGCCTACTCACACATTCACATACCCCCAACACACAAACACACATACTCCCCCCCCACACAAACACACACGCTTACATACACACACTCGTGATTGCGAAAAACATAATTTGAATTCAAAATGTCAAAATCCAAATTAATTTCATTTTATTATTTTTTTTTTGGCATCTGGTGACCAGTGACCTCTTATCTTTGCACTCTTTGCTGATGTATTTTTACAAAATATAATTTAGTAATTTCGCATGACCTGATCTCAAGCGATTATAGCCAAATAATCCGCCGAAGATTTTAAGGTTTGTTCCTATATTCGTATTTGATATAACTTCTTGGGATCTTAAAATACGCATCGTCACCCTTCCGGTAGTATTTTCTAATGCGTAGATAAGAACCACTTTCCGTTTAATATTCAAGTGTGCTTCACAGATTCATACCAAAGGAATAGAATACTTACGAACAGTATTATCAGCGTAAAACGCAAACAAGTATGAGGACTTTAGTTTTACATTTAATTTGTTTATTTAATCAAACATTTCCCAATTTATTTGTAAAACAACTGTAAAATCTATGCTAAAATTAATACGTCCGTAGAGTTTGAAGTTGATTGAAAATATTAAAAAATACGCATTATTCTCTGAACATTTACAGTTACTGTTAATTATAATATGAAGACCCTCTTCAACAAATACTTTTGTAAAGGCATTTTGTAAAATGCATAGCTTTTCAATAAACTGACGTATTTATTGAATCTCTAGTATAAATAACACATAAATAAAAGTAATTTCTCAGTTTTCTCACATTTTTTTTTTTTTTTTTTGATTACTACACAGGTATTTGTTTTATCTTCCGAGTTGAAATAGCAGAAACATGTGGTACCACAGTGGTTATCAAGTAAACTTTTATCTCAAATTACCCGGATATACTTCAAACCGACAATGATATCGTAAAACGAGATCAAAATATGATAATTTTGAATACAATTAGAAAATGTCTTTTTAAAATAAAAACTTCCGAAAGCTTTATTTCACTGCATTTTCTTTCTTCTTTGCTTACTTCTTATTCATTACGTCTTACCTGGTGGTAATGTCAAGCATGTGTGACGTATTAACAGTCTTATAAGTAAATAACTTTTGTTTTGTGTATAATTGAAATTTTAGAGGTAAAAATAGGTCGTAAAGAGAGTTTAAAATATTTAATTCAATGTTAGGTGTAAGAAATGATTTTATAGATCTTTTATTGTGAAACTAAAAAGGCGATTTTCGTAAAATGAAAATATTATCTATAATTTAAAAATCGTATAAAAAGAAACCCCTAATTGCCAAAAGCGAAGGGTACGATTTCTCTAGTGATATGTTTGCACCATAGATCGGTTAGTAACGTATACGAGTGATTACAAATACAGCCAATAGTTTATTTTATAATATGTAAACTAACTATCAATATTAAAATATCTAGCTCGAAAATTTGAAAACTTATTTGTCGTGTTTAAGAGAAAGAAAATATTTTTCTGTTTTACACACTATATCAATAAGCTACAAATTGTTGATTCTCGCACACATACTATTTGTTGTCACTTTTGTGTTTTTTTTTTACGTTTATTTAGAAACGTACGATATTTTGGGAAGGGACGATTGTCAAACAACCTGACTCAGTTACCTGAGTGACCTCACTCATTAGTATATTTTCTGAGTTAAAACTTCCACAGGAAATATAAAGTAAAATATGGAAAACAGAAGGTTTAAAAACTTGGGAATATGAATGATTATGGGTTTTTTAAAAATTCCAGCACTCTAAGGATTCAAAATGTTTTTTCTCTTCAACTTGGGAAACTGATTTGATATACTATCATTTAATAAAAGAGTAATGCATAAGCTAGGTTGTGTAAAAATACAAATGATATGAAGAAGAAAAACTAAGAAAACAATGACGTCACTTTCCCGTCAACATTGTGTCGTCATCCACAATGGGCGTACCAGGATTTTAACTTACGTAATAACTGTGACTGTGGAAAACATAATATTCTCTAAAATCGGTGGTGAAAAGAGTTTTGTAAAAAATGAAACATAGGGCTGTCTCTTAGAATACACGTCTAACATTCATGTAATCTCGAGAGCTTAAGCTTTTCTCAAAACTAGGGTAGAACCTTGTTCACATTCTAGTTATTTAGAATTATTCTTTAAAGAAAAGCTAAAAAACTTCAAGTGTCCATTAAAATGGACTCGCCAGTTTTGCTCACGTAGTCTTGGTGGAACTGAAGGGTTCTCACACTGATAAATAAGAATAGTAGAAATTCCTTTTAATTTAAAAAAAAACCCGCCTTCAAAAAATAAAATACCCAGGAATTAAAAAGCAAAAAATAACTGATTACACTTACATTCTATTTCCTACCCAAACATAGAAATGAAATTTGTTTTACAATTCCAGTACAAAAATCAACTAAACTAAACACCGAATTATAAAATAAACACTGATTTAAATTACTATACGATGAATTATTTTAAATACCTAACTAATCATATACGATCTCTTAATTTTTAATAACCGTTTGAAGTCGGGGCCTCCTATAAACAACTACATAACGTAACTGACAACCCACCGAATCCTGAATTAAACACTAATTTAACTATACGCGTAATTAGTCTTTAAAACTAAACCTACTCAGTTACGTTAGGTAGTAGTTTATAGGAGGCCCCGACTTCAAACGGTTATTAAAAATTAAGAGATCGTATATAATTAGCAAGGTATTTAAAATAATTCATCGTATAGTAATTTAAATCAGTGTTTATTTTATAATTCATTGTTTAGTTTAGTTGATTTTTGTACTGGAATTGTAAAATAAATTTCATTTTTATGTTTGGGTAGGAAATAGAATGCAAGTGTAATCAGTTATTTTTTGCTTTTTAGTTCCTGGGTATTTTTTGAAGGCGGTTTTTTTTTTAATTTAAAAGTAATTTATTTTTTGCTTTTTAGTGGTGTAAATAACACGACGAGCGTCTCGGAGACTTCCGACGACTGTGAAGAAAGGCTTTTTCAAATGCGTAACTAATGTACAAAAAAAAAGTCTTCATCATTTGTTCAACTTTATCAAAGTTTGCTTTCCGGAAGCAAATGCACGAGTCACTTAAAAAAAAAAGGCGATTTCGTTTTTTTTTTTTTTTAAGTTTAAATTTGTAAAATTGTAAATTTTAGAATTGTAATATTGTAAATTGTAATTTATGTTTCGCATTTAGTGTCATGTAACTCGTGATAAAAGTCGCATGTTTCTTCACATGGCCCCACTATAGATGAAGATTAAAAATTCCTCTAGAATGAATTTCATGTTTGTTTCAGAGAATCCTTAATTCAAAATTTTCATTATCATTACTCTTAAAAATATATATATTATTAGTATTTTCTTTAACTATAGGTAAAGAAAGTATAAACCTTTGTTTTATGGCCTTTGTTTAACAATGGGTTTTATATTTAATCGTTTGTGAGGGAATTACATGAAATTTATTGTTTTACCCTTAACTTTTCCCTAAAGAACAAATAGGGTAAATCTAAGATTTGGAACCTAAGTTAGACCACCCCTAAACAAAACCACCACTAGACAAAAAAAAAATATAAAAACCGGTTCACTAAGTGAGACGATATACAAAGTTAATAAAGTACAAATCGATTTAAATGTGAGTATGATATTTGAAGAGTTTCTTCAATTTCAACAAACCTGAACTTGATTAACATTAGACCGCCGAGGAACTATGCTGTTTCAAACAAAAAAGACTTTTTCTTATCGGTACAGGCAGGGGCGTGCACAGAAATCTTGGAGCCCATCACAAATGACTTTTCCGGGCCCCTCTCTATATTGTTTACCCCTATATTTCACCGTTAGTTACAAAAATATCGGGCCCCCTCCAGGCTCGGGGCCGGGCCAACAGGTGTCCCTCCCCCCTCCCTGTGCACGCCCCTGGGTACAGGTGTCTTCGAGTATTAATGGGACATTGTACAAAGGAAAAACAAGTCCGACGAGTTCAGAACCTCCTCCTTTTTTTGAAGCCTGCTAATTAATATGACCCTAATTTCAAATTGATTTGGTGGCATCGTGAAATAGTAAATCTAGAATATTGGTCAAACTTCAGAAATCATACACAGTTATAATGTATATTATTAAAGAATATAAATTAAATCGTGGGGGAGGTGTTTTCTGTATTCAATTCCCCCTCAATTGAACACTAAATATATTTAAAAATTGGAATATTAAATAAAGAACTTTATATTTTAGTGCCTAAATAAAGTTATTTATTAGTAAATAAAATATTAAGAAAATTGATTCAACTATTAAAGTAGCAAAATATATTTAATTTACTGCTTTGCTACGCAGTAATAAATACATTAGTAACATCTATAATAAAAATTTACCATGCGGCGCAGCGTTGAGAAAATTAATCACATCCATGTGCCGCGAGAATTAAATATCGTTCAAGAGAAAGCCAAAACCTTAGGTGTGAAAATACACCGATCACAGCAACACCACGTGACCATGACGTATGAAATTTAAAGTTTCTTGGATTTGTCTGCGACCTCTTATCAGATCCAGACCAAATTACAGTGGGACCCTTCTGAGAAGTATACCCTTCCAAACAAAAAAAAAAATTCAAATCGGTCCAGTAGTGTTGGAATAATTCGAAAACACACATAAAAAGCCGTTATACGAAATCATAACCTTCTTTTTTGAAGTCGGTTAAAAAAAGGAACCATTAACCTTTTTGAACCCAAAATAGCTTATTTTAAAGTAGTTACAGAAATATCATACAATATTCTTTGTTTTCTGATACTTAACTAATGTTTTTTCGGATTAATTTCATTTAACGCTGTTGCTTCTTTAAAAAAAATTACTTTTCCCCAGTTTAATAACAAAATACACATAACGAATTCACACCACATTTACTGGTCCCAAAAGTAAGGAAAATGCGAGTACAAAATGTTTAATCATTTCCACTGGAGGAATTTAATCCCGTTATAAAAGCAAAGTATCGAACCTTGCTTTTACGGAAAAATAATGCTTTTAATAGCTCCCAATGTGTCCAATCACCGTGCTATATGCCTATTCCTGCCGCCATTCTTTGTTTCCATCCTGATTCTAGACGATGCCATTACAAATGTACATAATCGTAATAATACATTTTTTGACGTCAGACATTTATTCCAGTTAGCAATGATAAAGCAGCATATCTCCTCAACTCCTCTGGGAACTTGGCAGATATACGTCCTTTGAAAGTCTTCATTTTAGGTTTGCAGCTACCGTAGACGTCTATTCTATTCTATTCTATTCTATTCAAGAGTCACAACTGACTACAACTGTATTTATGTCGAGGTCTGCATACTAGTGCCTTGCCTCCATTATTTTATATACCGATAGATGGCAGCACCATCACCGGATCGAACAGTTAATGAGAATTTAGAACTAGTCCAAGAGCTAATAGCTACCTGGTACTAGCACCCCCAGAGGTATCGTTTCACTTGGAGGACATTGAGACCACGAGCATATTTAACGTCGCCCAGTCCCCTTTAATGACGACGGTGGGTCTTCGACCAGCGGGGATCGAACCCGAGCCCCTCCGGCCCCGAGTCCAATGCCCTACCGATCAGGCTACCACGGCCCTACCGTAGACGTCCATGCGGTGTTATTTTTTCGCTTTAAGAGCGCGGTTGCAGTTATACTTAGAAAGCACGAATTATTTATTGCAACTCTTTATCACTCTCAATTTACAATTTCCCCTTCAGGCAGTTCTTTAGATATGAGTAGCATGAATTAGGTGATGTGTTCGTAGAATTAAGTGCGTACATTGTGTGTATTTTTTATTTATTTGTATTTTTTATCGAAACACAATGGATTATCTTATATTTGTTCTTCTGAGAAAAGGTTTATGTTCATAGAATGGGCAGAATTTACGCGTCACTTTTATTGCGGCTTGAGATAGGAAGGGCTTAACTTATTCGCAGAAAATGTGCATATTTATAAATGTGATTTATGTTTCAAGTAATTTATGCATAAACATTTATAGTTAAATAAAATATTAAATGTTAACGCTATGAAGTTTGTATTTTATAAATTATGCATTGTAACATCATAATGAACGAGCGAAGTCCATATTTAATAAATGCCTTAGGCAACTGAAACTATTTTGCTTTAAAATAGTTCCAATAAAATTAGTTGCTCAAAGATGTAGGAGTAGTAGTAGTAAAATCATTCATGACTTCACTTTCTCGAAATGTGTGTATGTGTGTGTGTGGGCGTACATGTGTATGCGCGTATGTATGTTCTTTATAAAAATACTCAAATCACGTCAGATCTTCCCAAAATTTGGCACGAAAGCACCTTGGGAAACAGAACTGCAGATAAATTTTCAAAGATGATAAATTTTCGTGCCTTTTGTATTTTGATTTTCGAGTCAAAAAATTGCACTTACCTGTAGAAAATACGTACTTAATTATTTTGAATTTTATGTCATTACAAAGCTCATAAAAAAACTGCATAAGCTTCAAACTGTTCAAAGTTTGTAGGACAAAGCGAGGAATTGAATACTTGTTCCCAACGGAACGAAATTTAAAAAAGTTATTTCATTTTTTGCTCGTCCTGTGAATCAGTTTAAAGAAGTTAATGAACCTGATAAATCAATTAAATTGAAATGTTTTGGAAATACAAGATCACCACCGGTTCTGTTACCTCACCTTTGAAGGAATTGCCCGCACATTAAATAATAAGTTTTAAAAAATTGCTATGTACCAAATTAACGTTCTTTCTAAACAATTTTTAAGAACTTTTGAGTTGCAGTTTAGTTCAGCTTTACTTCAACCATCACGGACTGCATGTGACTTTCCTAGCTTTTTTAAGGAACCCTGCCATAACCGGTAAAGTGGAAAAAACAACAAGGGGTGATATAAATATTTTTTGTGTTCTCATATCATAAAGCTTTTTTTCCTCTTTTGCAAGATGTTGCAGATTCGATTGACCATCGCCTGTTACACACAATCATCGACTTTCTAGATTACTGACTTGTTTAAACTCAAATTAATTGTTTATACCCGTGTGAAATAATAGTAAAAACACTGCCGATCGCCCAAAAAAAATAACCGGTGATATAAACATTACTATTATTACTATTATTATTACTTTTTTTTGCGTTAGCATAGCCAAAAGCACTTTTCCCCCTTTTTGAAAGAATATTTCTGATTAGATTGACCGTGAATAGGATCGACTGTTACGCGAAATGATTGACTTTCTCAAATAGTGTCCTGTTTGTAACTCTAATTGTTTATATCCGCTTGAAATACACTGTAAAATCACTTACCGGTCACTAAAAAATCTCCAGGAAGCAGGGATTCCGTAAATTTGTCAAATAGAGTTCAGTAGAGTTATTTAAGAAAAAAAAGTGTACTTCGATAAATTACCCGAAAACGGATTTTTAAGCATATATTTGCAATTACTAATTCCCAAATTTCAAATTTTAGCTTTTAATTTCCATATATTCGAATATAAGGAATAATTGAATTCCGTAAAATGAAGTATTAAAAATTGTCTTGTATATAAAAAATCTTTACCACTTGTTGAGAGTGTGACCTTACGATTGCAGCCGTAAAACATTCTAAACATTTTTATTTTAAGTGAATATTTTTAGCGAACTTCAACAGACCGTAAATTTTATTCGTTGTAACGAGAGTTCTGTTGTAATTAAATTCAACCGATGTAATGGCAAATAAATCGTCACTGAAAATTTATTTCGCTGAAACTGACATAGCTTCGTATTGGTATTCATAGTAACGGGATTTCACTGTATTCGAATAGATCACAAGTAAAAGCCAAAAATTAAAATTTTAGCAATAAAGTGCAAATGCAATGGACTCTCTGTAATCTGAACACCCTATAATATGAACAGCCCAGAATTATGAACGCTGTTGTTAACCCTGGTCAGTTATCACATCTCTATATACTGAACATGCTCGCAATCGGTACTCGGGAATTCCTATGAATATTATTGGAAAGCCTGAAATACGTTCATGATTTTATCACAATGATTGAATGGCATTAAAGAATAGAGAGAGGAAGAAGTTTTTTTTTTCTTCCTGGATATTGCTGCATCACATACAATCATTCAGGTGAGCAATATGAGAGAGCCTGAAGTTTCTACAACTGAACAATATTTCAAGAATCAAACCTTTGTATTAAGTAGTATTTCAGACCTTTAGAGTACGATTACCTCTAAGCAAAATGAAGCTAAGAATCACAGGGAAACATTTTCACTTGGATGATAACACATACCTTGCATGAGAATACACAATGCAGAAATTGAGAAAAAGTAACTTTTTTTTTTCCAAATATTGTCCCGATTAGCTGGATTATAACATTTTATTCTTGAATGTTACGTCAAAATTTTTGAACTAAAAAATAAATAAATGCAAGAGTTTAGGTCCGATTGAAATGAGCTAGACATTGTACTAGCCAGCATTCTAAAATTCAGCACCATATCTCAGTAACTGGTATGGCTGACTGTGCAAAATATTGAACATAGTTCATTAACGCAGAAGAATACACATACATGCATTATCCGGTCTCCCTCTATAATGAACACCCCCATCATCTGAACACTTTTGTTAAGTCTCATGAGTGCTCAGAATAGAGGGAGATTACCGTATATACGTAAAAATGCCACACCGTAGCTGATGTGTGCATCACATGACTTCCTTTTTACTCCAATTTAATGTCATTTCGCCATTATTGGCATTTTTAATGTGATTCAATAGTTTACTCATTAAATATCGCCAATAGTGGCCAAACTTAAACCCGATTTAAAAAAAAAAAAAAAAAAAACCTCCAAATTTGTCGCTAAGTTGGCGACAAAATTTGGCGATCAAAATACTGGCGATATATCGCCAAGTGTCCGCCAAATTATAACACCACTTGAGTTTACATTGAAATTAACAATGATTTCCCCCCAAAAAGGGGCAAAAGACTCCTTTAGAAACACCCAAATGCAACCAAAAGGGAGAGGTGCACAATTAGACCCCACTAGGGGTCTACGTACCAAATTTCAATTTTCTAGGACATACTGTTCTTGAGTTATACGACATACATCCGCACATACGCACATACATACGTACATACAGACGTCACGAGAAAATTCGTTGTAATTAACTCGGGAATCGGCATTATGGATATTTCGCGTGTCTATACGTTCTTAGGCACTTGTCCACGTGTGGTCGAGTCGAAAAAAAACCTCAATATTCATTCGGGGGTGAGTAAAATGGATATTAAGGTCGATTTTGAGTGAAAATTTTTCGCAAGTGCAATACTTCCTTTTTTGTAAAAGGAAGTAAAAAACTACTACCATTTTAAATTATTACCTAGACGAAGTTTCAAAACTGAGTTTTAGCCATTTTAGGAGATTTAACGGAATAAATACTTGACAGTTTTGGAAAAAATTATTTGTTTCGTTAATAAGAAACTCGTTCAAATATCAAAGGTGATTTCAACTTAAAAACTGCTTCATGATTATTACAAAAGTGGAACTTCGGCTCTTTAATTGCGAATGAATAATTAACGCCGAGTATAGCTAGCGGGAAAATTAGAACTGTACCGTGAGTATTAAGAAAACTCAAGGAAAATATATTATCTTCAATGTAAAATTTAAAACTTCATCGTTTTTTTTTTTCAATTTGGGTTTTCGAATTACAGTTAATTTTGAATTTCAGACGCGTAAATCATTTTAGAACAATCACAAGAATAATCAGCAAGTTCCTTTCATTCTGGAAATAAATAATTATCTCTTGTTATAATTATTTCGTATTAGAAATTTAAGAAAGTTTGAAATGAAAGCAATTTCAATTTTCATTAAAGTTGCTCTACTTTTAGTCATATAAATTAATAAGAAAATAGTTGATATTCATCTCTTTCAGGAACTACTTGGATGTTTGTAGAAGGAAATAGGTTATTTTGGTAACGTTTATGCTCCGTATGTTCTTATGTTTTTTGGATTTTCTTTTGGTGTACATTCATTCTCATTGTTTGGTAATTACTGCTATGTTGATTGTTTTGTACTGTAAACGTAAGGCGTAAACTAACAGTGGTTAATATTATGAACGAATACATTTTTTGATGGGAACCTGGTGAAAGTACTTAAGCAAAGCCGTTCTTATTGCATTTGTTGAGCGGCTTTGTTGTAGTTACAGCTTTGGAGTCGTGCTAGTATTTAGGCAAAGCGTTTTTATTGAATTTGTTTGGTTTATCTGTTGCAGTCAGAGCTTCGGGGTCACGCTAGTAGTTAAGCAAAGCTTTCTCATTGAATATGTTGAGTTGTTCTGTTTCAGTCAGAGCTTCAGGGTCGTGCTAGTATTTAACCAAAGCGTTCTTATTCAATTTTTTTAAGTGCTTCTGTTTAGAGTCAGACTGACTTTTGGGTAAAGGAATTGAAGTCGGAGTGGGTCGTTTTCCTTTCGAATCTGCAGCTTACACAGGACTGCCCAGTCGTGGAGCAGCAGTCAAAGTGATTTTGGAGTTAAAAAAAGTCGGAGCTGGGCATTTTAAAACTGTAGGAGTCCGCAATCATCGAATTCCGCATCACTTTTTGCAGTTACGTAGCCCAAACAGCATTTGTGCCAGCTGTATGCTGAACCGTTGCACGATCTTTTGGTGGGGTAGGAGTCAAAGCAGAAATGTACTATATTATACTGCGAATAGCAGTCTATATTCTAAGTGTACATTAGTCCGTTGCACGATCTTTTGGTGGGGTAGGAGTCAAAGCAGAAATGTACTATATTATACTGCGAATAGCAGTCTATATTCTAAGTGTACATATGCTATGGACATGCTCTGTAAATATGTGCAGCAGATAGTCATCACCTTTTCTTTTACTTTTATTATATATATATATAATTACAGTAAATTCCGCTACAGTTCTCGTTTTACACATAATTGGTCACTGAACTTGATAGTATGTATTCATATCGTCCTTACATTGTTTGTTCTGGAATTAAAAAAATATTGTTGCTTTAATTTTACCTGGGGTAAAATTCGATTCGGCACTTTCGGCGAGTGCAGTAAGTAGCAACATGTGATGCGATGCCTTCCAGCAATCGGCGCATAGTTCTTAACGACCTGTCAATTGAAAAATAATAATTTTGTAAAATTAATCGAAGTGACAGAAACCCTGTTCGATCCACGTTAAACCAATAAAACTCTGTGATGTATCGGTAACATAGGTGTTTTACAGGCCAGGCCCCTGTGGTAGGCGACCTAGACGGTTGCCTAGGGCGACAGATTTTAGGGGCGGCAAATTTCGAAGTTGAAACTTTTTTTTTTAAGTATGAATATCTGTTTCAACGCCTCACTGCTTCAATGCTAAAAATAAAAAGTAAAAAAAAATAATAATAATTTAGAGAGTGTACTAGTGCTTGGACATGCAAAGCATAGTTCGAACTTTAACTAGAAATTCAATTTAATTTTAGAGGCGTCAAATTGCATGATTTAAAAGTCTTTTGAAAATATTAATATCTGTTACAGTGACTTAAGATGTATTACTTTAATTAAAAAAAAAACTTAAAGTGTGTACCAGAGCTTGAATATGCAAAGCCCAGATTGACATTTAATTTGAAACTCACTTTAATTTTGAGCACTATGCTATTATTTCTTTTTTATTAATATTTTATTATTTCATAATATTATTATTAATATTATTCAATGGGGGTGGGGGCGGCGCTGGTCAACATCGCCTAGGGCGGCAGAAATGCTAGAGCCGGCCCTGGTGTTTCATTGAGAGTGTTTCGCTGCAGTATTGAAGCCCACTATATTTTTTCCCCCATTTCATTAAACTAGTTTTATGAAAGAAATAATTATGAAAAATCTGGTTTTGTGCTAATTAAATTTAGTCGATGAAATAGTGTGCATGTATTCCGTTTAAAAATTAGGTTTCAATTTCTGTCACCCTCTCTTATTAAAAATGCCATATTTTGAGAGCTATTTTCAATGTAGGATGTCCTTGAAAATATTTTGCTGGTAGCTACTCCATTGAAAAGATTGTGTGTGATAAAAGCTGAAATTTGTTGCATTTCTTTCAAAAACTTTCCTTTTTATTGGATAAATATAAAATTTCATTTCAAATTTTTGAAGATTTCCAGTAACATGTATAAACTATGTTTTATTGTAAAGAGTATAATCGAGTATTTGTAGTTGTAAATTGGCCTTTTTTAAATTTCTTAACTACATCTTAATTCTATAAGCCGTCACTAAATGTCTTATTAAAAATTCGCATTCCAAAAGTAAAAAATGAAATGCGTCAGATTATCATTTGGGTACAGAACTGAATTTGAATTAACTGTGGTAACTGTTTGATGATATGCGTAATCGATCATTGTTTGAACACAGTAGACATCTAAAGAATCAATTTTTAATGTTCATTCAACTGCGTGCTATGATTAGTGCGTTTATCATTTTTAATGGACCATATCCTATCATAACACGAAAAGGTGACACTAATCGTTTGTTTTATTTAAAAATGAAAGTAATATAAGATTACTATATAGTTACTGGAACAAACGCCCAGATTAGTGGCATATAAGTTTAAATCCAGGGTGGATCTAAATTTCCCGATGTTGATTAATAAAACAATTGAATCGGCTTTAGATTCGTTGTAAATAACGCCTTGTCTATTCTGTTGCGTTAAACTAACAATCTGAGTAGAGTTCAAGTTATTTTTCCACCAAATTGAAACCACTTATATAAAGCCGTTTTGTACTGTGCCTACATTTGAAAACGTTAATTAACTCTTTAATCTGAAAATAATAACTAATTTTGTATCCTTTAATGTCCATTGTTAAAAAGTAAAAAAAAAAAAAAAACATCGGCGTACATTTGAATTTAATTTTAATTAATGAAGTTTACAGTTTGGGGGAGGGGGGATGGCGTATCAGAATTATGAATCATTGTTAAAATATCACCACAAACCTTACTAAAGCAAAGTCAATTGTTCAATCAATTCAAAAAGTGAAGTGCTATGAATAAAATCTCCAGGATTTGTGTCACCTGCTATATGAATCCAGGACGTCTGCACTGCAATACTTCCCTATTTGTTATTAATAAACAAATTGACACCAGCTTAGGTGTAGCGTCAGTAATAGATACCTTATCTAACTTCGTTGTGTTAAAATTATACTCCGAGTTCAGTTCAAGGCAAGTAGTATTTTCAGCACACCTGAGCCGCTTATACAAAGCAATAAGTACTACAACTTCAACTACATCATTTCCCACCTCATTTCAAATCTGAACATGAATGAAACAATCAAAAGCTATGTCCCAAGTTCGAAATAGATATTAAATGAATTTCGGGCTGAGTATTCTCTTACACGAAATTCGAACGATTTGCTCTCATCAGACGACTGAAGCATCATGTTCCGGTCCCACCCCTCTAACCTAGTACAACGTCACGACACCATTGCACGATGTCGTTTAGCGCCGATCTAAAATATCGTTATTTCGTATTCCCATGGTCTTGTATACGGGGGAAAGAAAAGGCAGGAAGTTTAAATCAAATGTTGGGTTCAGTTTGCTGAATGAGTATAGATCTGTTTAGTCAAAAAGAAAATCAGTAAACAGTCTCTTTTTTTTTTTTTTTTTTGACGTATAGAATGATGCGTAGATTCAGACCATTCAAAATATAGCACTTATAGAACTTATAGAAGATAATTTATTGTCATAATGACAATATTTACAGAAACGATTTTTTATCTATCAGGATTGCTTATTGATTCTACTTAGCCGTGGCATGATATTTCTCTTTCTATTGTCTATGTGATTGGAGGATAGCAAGTAAAATGATCCATTGCTTTTCGCGGCGAATGAACCTTAGTTCGAACGATATCGTGTTGCCTTTGTAACATAATCACTAACTTGCTATATTGCCGGCTGTTTATTGCTTGCGGATTCTCGCCGGTATGATACCTTTTTTTCACCGTAATTTCTGGCTTTGGGCAGAAACGCTAGTGATTGCGCCTAAAGGACTGCACTGAATAAGAATTTATTTACGTTTGAGTACAAAGCATGCCAAAGGCTCATGTTATTTAAGTTTCATTCAATATACAATAAATTATCAATGGTTTTTAAATAAGCTAAATCTTTTTTCACTCCAGATTAACCATACTAATGACCAACTGCTGATTGTGCAAACTGAATTTGATGTTTCACGTGCATCACATCACGTTTACGGATAACGTTCTTTTACTGCATGGTACGTTCTAATGTTTTATGGGGGATAATGTTCTTTTAATTGATGGTGTGTTCTTAGGATTAACGGGGGATAACATTCTTTAAATTGAAGGAACGTTCTAATTTGTATGAATATGGACTCTGGGCTAACTTATCCCATGTTCAACTTTCTTACATTTGGTAAAAAATGCGTTCTGACTTCAGTAAAATGTTTTTGGTCAAAGCAATAGTCGAGTGGTTCAAAACTAAATCTGAAAGTTAAAACATACAAAAGAGTCCAACAGAAAAGGTGTTGGAAAAGTGAAGGATTTTTCAGATTCTTTTAAGTGTGATAACTGTTTAAACTTAATAAGGAAATAAAAAACGTCAAAACATCATGGGTAAGGACAAAAAAAAAAAAAAATCATACAATCGCATAACATTTAAAAAGTACGTTCACTTATTTCTGAATTTAATACATCAACGGCATGCTGCCATAAAAAGAAATTAGTAAGAAAGAAGCAATATTCTTGAAATTTTTGAAAAGGCACGTTCCCTAGTTACAGCTCCCCCCCCCCCCCTCTTGCTCTCGATGTTCAAACCCATTTCAGTACATCTTTTCCTTCAGCTTCTCGATTTTATTGTATAATACCACCTGTATTGCGAAGGAACGAAAAAGAAAGTGAAATTGCCTTGATGTACGATCACCCATTCCAAGTGCCGTTTGATTTTTTCACCTTCCATTGCAAGCGACCATTTTTTAACTCTCGTATTCCATCTTTCGTTCCATTCTGCATTCGAGTTTCCCCCTTTTTTCCTTGGTAAGGAAAGAGTGAAAGAGAAAACCTTTGATTTAAAGCTCTCTTATCAGCACCGAACCCAAAACCGGAGATTAGCGATTTCGAACAGTCAAGGGCATTCAATCAAACACAATATTCCTTGACGTTTCGTTTCTCGCTAACTTTAGAATCTCCAGTGCGTCTAAATCTCGCTGGGATTCGTTCTTTTTTCTCCCCCGAGTTCTCTCTCGTTCTTTTTTATTGGTATTGTTCTGTTTTCTTGAATTGGTTGGGAAAGTTGGCTGCGTGCCAAGAAACAATGGGTGACGTCATAGGCTACCACCTACACCGTTATTGTTTTGAAATCTGTGATATCAATATTACTTTAATCGGAATTTTAAATGCGGATTGAAATAGTTTCTTGGTAAGAGAATATTTCATTTGGTGTGTTTAAGGAAGAAAAAAAAAACTACACGATATGAAGTAAAACCTAAAATATTTTCAATGAATATAAATTTTCTGTTTCGTTAGGAAGACATTTGGCAGGAAAATTTAAATCTACAACGTGTGTGTGTGTGTGTGTGTGCGCGTGTGTGTTAGTAACACTGAAAGAGATGAATGTACTTCAGAAAAAGTCAATTACCTTTTTACATACTTAAAACCTATTTTGAGGATTTATTTTATCTCAATTGAATTAAAAAGAATTTTTTTCTTTTGATAAAGTAATCGTTTTACACTAATTTTAAAGTTTTCAGATTACCACCCGAAGGTTTTCATGTGAACTGTAAAATCGCTAGAAGTTATTTTTGTACAAAATCATTGATACGTGTAGTGACTCCTCTAGCCTTCCTTTTAACGAAACTAATTTCCATTTTAGGAAAGATATCTTAACTTAGTTATTTTAACACCCAAGATCAAACAATTTTCACATTTAGAACCACATTTAACAATTTACTGGTGTACCATCTTCTTAAGGTATGTTCTTCTCAATAGTATTTATGATCTTCAACATGTATGATCCATGAGATTTTTTATTCGTATAACCTTCAATATAAAATTAAGCCTCTACTGCAGATCATATGTTTGAGTCAACAAAACTTAAAATATGTTGTGATGTGGTCTCGCTGTTGTCTTATTTGGTGCAATTTGGGCCTTTTTTTAATGCTAACCGAGCATCTGAACTTGATAGTAAGATGTTACATTTCGTGTCTACAATACTTTCAAATGGTATACCACCAATTTTTCCGTAATTTAAATTACTTTTCCAAGCTGTTTGTTTTAGGAGACTAAAATAACTTCCCTGAGATTTCTTTCTAAAAATAAGAATATTAGTAACGGCTTGATGATTATGGTCATGCGTGAGAGTTAATCCTCAATTGACCAAATTTCGGAAAGAAGAGTACTTCAACTATATTTCGAAAACAGAGAAAAATAATGCATACACCTTTGATTTCTAAACAAAATTGATTTTGTAAAAATTTCGTTATTTCCGAATTATAAATCAGTGATTTAACGCTGCGTATTTTACCCAACAGCTAAATTCATATCTGGTGACTCTGTAAAAAGTCATTAAACTGGGAACTAAAAGAGCTGTGGAACATTAAAAGATGCAGAATAAATATATTAGGAAAATATAACAATCTTCGACTGACGGAAATCGAGATTTAAAAAAAAAAAATGAAAGTGCAGATTTAAGAGCAGAATTGGAATCGAAAAATTTCATGGTATTCTCATTTGACGCAAATTAAATTTTCAGCCACAATCTTTGTAGGAATTTGATGAATGTAAAATCTTCTGAATTGCGTGTTTATTTATTCCTCCATTGGACAAATTTTAGGGTGAAAATTATTTGAACAACATTATTACAAGAACAGAGATAAAGTATATGCAACGGCAGATTGGTAATCAAAATTAATTTTGTCAATGTGTAACATTTCCGCAAAATGAAAATAAATGTGATCAATCAAATTAATTTTGTCAATGTGTAACATTTCCGCAAAATGAAAATCATTGATTTAAAATTGATTATTGTTTCTAACAGCAAAGTTCAAATAATGCGATGATTTAAAAAAAAAATCAGATTATGTACTACAATAGATATTTTATTAAGATGAAAAATAAATACATTGGATAAAAAAGTAACAAACGACAACTGACAGAACCCGAGATAAATAAAAAAAAGATGAAAGTACAGCTTTGAGAGAAGAATCGGAATCGAAAAATTTCGTCGTGGTAATCTCATTTGACTTAAATTAAATTTACAGCCACAATCTTTACCAAATTTGGAACGAATGTGATAGCTTCTGGAACGCTTGTTCTGTTTTATCCCCAATGACCATATCATGGGAAGAATATTATTTTGACATAACATTATTATATGAAGAGGGGGAAAGTATATATGTACCGTAATCAAAATCGATTTAGTAAATGTGTAACATTTTCTCAAAAAACAAATCAATGATTTAACGCTGATATTTTTTTTTCCAACAACAAAGTTTAAACGATGCGACAACTAAAAAAAAAACATCACATTGTGTACTAAAAGAGCAGGGAATTATTAAAAGATGAAGAATAAATATATTGGAAAAAAAAGTAACAAACGACAACTGGGCAGAACCCGAGATTAAAAAAACAAGATGAAAGTACAGCTTTGAGAGCAGAATCGGAATCGAAAAATGTCGTCATGGTAATCTCATTTGACTGAAATTAAATTTACAACCACAATCTTTAGCGGAATTGGAATGAATGTAATAGCTTCTGGAATGCTTGTTTAGTTTTATATGGATTTGTTTGCTATGTGAAAGGAAGGAGAAAAAGTGGAAAGGAAATAAGGCTAGCTTTGATTCAGCGCTATTGAATTTTATTTCAGACTTGTTAATGTCGTTTAATGTTTTCTTCCGTTTCGTTTCTTTGATTTGTGGTACACAGGTATTTACACCCAGTCCAGCAACAAAAGTTTCAAAATAGGAAATTAGTTTGGAGTTACGGCATTTTGATGCTTTGTTCTTTGAAAAGAGATGAAGGGAAATAGCAGTTTCCGATTTTTTTATTGACGAAACTGTTATCTAACAAGTATTAGATTGTAAGCCTTTTCCGAAGACATTTCTTTGAATTACTTGTAAGACTTTTAGTTCGGAGTTCTAAGAAGTATTTCTTTTCGCATTCAAAGGAAAATATCTGTCTGAAACGAGCAATTTCTCCCGTCTACTAACATTGACGTCTAATAAATGGCTTAGAATGCAAATTATTTCAAGAATCCGTTTTTCAAACTGAAACTTATTTATGAAAGCAGAATATGTTCTTTTTTATGTAAAAAAACAAGCAAAAACCATTTGTTAACATAAAAATGATATTAAGTTTATTGTGAGAAATAGTATCCGTTTGAATTTATTAAATATCAACGATTAACTATTGAATTTATATTCTTCAATATTGTTTTAGGACATATTTTTTTTTACACTGGATATATTGAAAAGCAGCCTCGGTGAAAAATACTTACGCTATTTTTCTTCACAATCTAAATTATTCCACTCATTGTTTGATGAGGGTAAAGGAAATTTTGATTTTCTTAAGCTGTCCCTGTTTAACGAGCAAAGTTGTGAGATAAAAATCAAAAAAATTATTACTCATGAAATTTGAAATGTGTAATAATAATTTAAGCATATTAAAATTGCAGTTCTTTAAATCATAAATTAACATTGCATCATTGTTTTGAAAAACAGAAAGGTTGAACCCTT
Source organism: Uloborus diversus (assembly GCF_026930045.1). Lineage (NCBI taxonomy): Eukaryota > Metazoa > Arthropoda > Arachnida > Araneae > Uloboridae > Uloborus > Uloborus diversus. Next base: position 152,402,651 of record NC_072736.1, on the reverse strand, counting down.
TTTAGTTTGTCGTAAAGAATTTTTTACTTAATCATATACATGAATGCATGAAACATGCATTTACGTGTTTTATTTAGTGAATGTATAGTAAAATGTATTTTCTCCACTGGCATCTATTAAACGATTTGTGATGTGTGCTTAAAAAGAAAAGAGAGAGAGAGAGAATTACATTTTATAAAAATGAAACATTGAACAACACGTTACAATAATTGCTGTGCTATATATGTACATGGAAGCAATCTAACTCCACTTTATAAATTTTTAAAAATTCGAAATGGTTTATGTATGTTTTTTTAAATCTCAAAATACACTTTATTGGAATATGTAATTTTGTTTGAAACGATAGAATGTACGGAAAATATTATTTTCGTTAGAAATAGCATTTTTTTTTTTTTTTTTTTTTTGCGCATTATTCTGTAATGTTTTGCAAAAAAATATTTACGCACTTATTGCTTTAAATAAACTTTTAAAAATGCAATCAACAACATAGTTATATATTACAGCAAAAATAGAGTTGATTTATATGATGCATTATTGTTAACACGTAATAACTGAAATTTTATTCTAGAAATTCTTCAGGATTTTTAAAAACACAAACTTGTATAATGCTGCCAATAACCATAACTTCAACCTTTAAACTATTTTGTTTCCGTATCTACCAAGTTATCTCTTTCTCACAAATGGCTGAACTTAATGAATCGCATATTCACATTTCAGATCAGAAGACAATAAATTTGCTCTCACCAAAATGTAATTGCGAACGATAACACTCTCGAAACGGTGGAAATATCTGTTTTATATAAAACTTTAATGACGCGATAATTCTTTCTGTGAATAATTTCACAGCATTAAGATCCATGTCACGTACCTTTTAATCGTCTACTTTTATTAGGCATTGTCGCGTAAAATACCATTTCCTCTCACATTTACACTAGAATTCAATATAACGCATGTGGCAACGATCTGAAAGAAATAAATGGTGCAACTTGACGAATGATTTTGACCGATCGCCTGCAAGCATTTTTTTTATTTCCTTCTTCGGTTTATTTTAAGCACTGAGGAAGTTTCATCTTTTCATTAGCTTAACTGACTAAATTTTTGGAAGATCAAAGCTCAGTAGTGGAAAATAAAATTATTATTGTTACTAGTACTGTCAGCCCCGCTTATACGAATAAAACCTCCCGGAACCGAATAATATTTATCAGCTGTAGCAAATATTTTTGATGAGAAAAATTTTGAATAAATTAAAAATAAAATAAATAAGAACAATTATTGACGTAAAAATATGAAACAATATTTTTTGCCATCAACGGGCAAGAAAAAACATTCATATTCCGTCAAAATATTTCCTCTTGTCTGTCTCATTTCTTTTGTCGTTGCCATTACAAAAAATAAATAAATAAATAGCACAGCGGATAATTAAAACGCATGAAGAAATATACACATTTCAGACCATAATGAATTGATAAATATTAAATGTAAAACGTGGCAGACGAGGAGGGATAAAAAGGATTTAGAAAAGTTTTCCCAAAATACCTTGAGCAAGCAATTCACTATTACAGAATTTTTCAAAAAATATTGTCCTGAAAAAAGATGCCAAAACAAAAATTTCACAACTCATATTGTAAGCAACTATATTATAATTTTCATACGTACTTTTTATATATAGAAATTACTAAACTTTTTTGTTGTTTACTTAGCTTATTTCAAAAACTTTTTTTACAGTTATTTCCTTCATATAGGTATTGATTACGCTTTAAGACAAATGTTGTCAATTTAGAATGGTAAAGAAAATTTCCCCGCTTAATCGAATCATATTTCTTGGAACTGACGATATTCGACTAAACGGGGCCGACAATATTGTTATTTGTCACTGATCATCAAATAGTGGTTGAAGTATTTATTAGAAGTAATAGTAGAATAGCGGGTTTATGTTTGTATATATATATATATATATATATATATATATATATATATATATATATATATATATATATATATATATATATATACATTGAGTTTTAACCTTTCAGCGCATATCAAGAAACGAACGTCAACAAGAAGAAATGACTTATTTCAGTTACTAATAGAAAACTTGGCAAAGATAAAATTTTTCCATCTTTGCACTGAATTGATTACTGAATCTTAATGCTCTATGAGACTGAATAGAAGAGACGGAAATCACGTTTTCATTCATCTTAAAAGCAATGAGTTAACGATTCTCTGTAAACAGCTTCAAAGAGCCCGGTGCGAGATATACACACTACCTGTTCTCTTCGATTCGGGGGTATCGATCTTTCTTCACGTTCTATTCAAGGTATCTGTGAGAGGTGGTAGGTGTTCTTTCACCTTTCTGCCGCATCCCGAGTTTGGGACGTGTTTTTCTTGAAAATCCACTGGAAATTTATGGAAAAAGCCTCTTTGCATTTTTGGAAAGGAGTATGATTTAGTTGCATGAAAGGATTTTGAATAGCTTCAAGATTGATTTGATATTTTATGTAATGACTAAGTACGAAAATAAATCATTAATGGATACTATAAATTAATGACATTAGCTAATTAGAGCACAAAACTAAAGTTTTTACTTTCACAATTTTGAAATATTTTATGAATATTTGCTTTGAAACAGACTTAAAATCACAGCCGAATTAGACCACTCATGATATGAAGATTTTAATGAACAATTATTCTGTTACATTTAATACACCGCCAGCTCAGTCATTCCAGCCAAGGACTGCAGTTTCGTGCTTATTAGCACTCATCATCATAGGAAGTCACTGAGCTGGAGGTGGAAAACTTATTAAGGAAGCCAAGAGTGCCAAACAAACTGGCTGCTAACTGACGAGTGACCGAAGCAATGGTTCGGTTCAACTCGAAGATTGAAGGCAAGGCAGGTATTTTCAGTAAGTTACCGCCCTATTAGTTTTCCACCTCCAGCTCAGTCACTTTTTATGCTGGGCTGATAAGTGTTAATAAGCACGAAACTGCCGTCCTCGGCTGGAATGACTGAGCTGGCGGTGTACTTCACGTATTTCTGCTTTAGCTCGGGCTATAGGGCGGTAACTTACTGAAAATTATATTGCTACTTATATGAGAACAAAACTCATTGTGGTTACCTTTTTATGCTATGGTCAAAGAAAATAAAAACATTTTTTAACGCAAAATTTCCACACAAGTTTAATAATTTTACTACGATGCGATTTGTGTAATCAAGTCCTTTAAGTACTATCGGAAATGTGCCATAATACGAAAAATGTCAAAAATGCAGAGAATAGTTTATCGTTTAAGTAATATTTATTCGTTCTTCAAAATGTACCTCATTATATGAGGCAGTGAGAAGCAAAGGAATTCAAGTGGAAAAATAAAAAATTCGGAAATAACCAGTACAAATGGTAGGTAGACCTATCTTCTGTCTTGAGGCAAGATATAGTGCTAGTAGCCCTGGTAGGTTCTGTTATACAGCATGATTAAGAAAAAGTCTTCAATGAATGCCTACCTAGGATGTTATCTTTAAACGCGTTTTACTCGAAACTTGAAAATGTCCACTCATATCCCTTTGCTTCTCACTGCCTCATATATGCTTGTGTATTGTTTTGAGATTTTTATATAACCCCAAGCATTTTTCATTTTTAATTACATCCAGTGACAGAGAACAAACGATTGTTCCATTTATATTTTGACAAATGATACAATTTATAATGCTCATTTATGCATTTTTAAGTGTTCGGGCGCATAGAATATTCAATAATCCATTGGCAGGGGATCGGATGCATAATTCCACGATATAAAAAACATGTGGCAATGGTCGTGCTAATTGTAAACATAGAAGTTATGCAATGCTTATTGGTTAAATGCTGACTAAAAGAAGATCGCCGTTGAAATGTAAAACTGAATTGCAATAAATGCTCTGAAAAAGCAGACAGAGAGAGAGCAATTTATGAATGTAAGTTCAACTAGGATAAGTTATTTAATGCTGTAAAAACGTCAAAGCATGTTCTTTTATTTTCTGAAATGCCTCACACCAACAACGCATAACATACGCTTTTTTTTTTCTTTTGTCAGCCAAAATAAAATAAAGTCGTAATATTTCCCTTTAGACACCGTATGGTTAATTATTTATATAACCTCATTTAATAGCAAAATGGAAACGTGCTACATATTTAATTAAATATGAGAAAACAGTGTCCAAATAAAGTGTTTTTTTCTAAGGAGGAGTAATTAGAATTTTATTCTTTCAAGTTTCCAATGACTATTCTTAAAATGCCTGATATATTTCTCGTTAACTGAATTTCTGTTTTCCATCAAAATACAGCATTACCATAATATTGTCGTGTAGACATCCTATGATTAATTACATATATCTCCCCAAACTATAGAATTAATCATTGTGCCTGCTATAGTTATGGAATAAATTCATCTGCGTAATATTATTAGCAGCAGTTGCTGAAAACTTAGATATGAAATTAAATATAGAAAATTATTTCTCTTTATTTGAGGAGTCACGGTCAAAAGGTCTCAAATAAACCAAAAAGGAATCTAATTTTCTTACATAAAGATATAAACTAAGGTAGAGGGGCTTTGTAATTTAATGACCTCCCTTCATCTAGGAGTCCGAAAAAAAAGAACCAAATCTACAGCAAATGTAGAGAATTTTTGTCGCTACAGCATTAACTTTTGTCTCAAATTTTGTAAACAATCTAAATCCCAGACATCAGTTAGCACCTAATATTTTTCAAAGTAAGACACGAAATGGGGTGGATGGCCTCTCATTTAGCAGCAAGAAAAACAAGACTCGACTCTGCAGCAAAATTATTCAACACCACAACCATTTGGAATTTAAAGAAATGCTCATTTACAAATGAAGAAAGAGCTGTAATTAAAAGTAGATACACTGTTTTTATTATAAGTTCGTTTGTAACAAAAGATAAATGTTTGGATGAAACAAAGAATAAATTAGTATTCATTTACGCAATTTTATTCTTGTTTGTCCTTCTGTGATTAAAATAACATAAGTTCCAGCCATCAGTTAATTTTAACGCAAACGCCATAAAAAACAAATAATAAAAAATCACAATCGGCCATTCGTGGTAAATAAAAACATGATTTATGCACAATCAATAACGCAGGAGTGATTTACCGAAATTTCTCTAAATGAGTTTAAAAGGGAGGGAAAAAAACAAGTGCAACTAACTAAACGCAATAATCACATTTGTAGCAACTTCCTCCCAGAAAGTTATTGGTAAAATGTATCCGTTAATAAAACGAATAAATCTCGGCGTTTAAATAAAAGCATTTTTATTCAGATGGGAAAACGCTGGTTATCGTTAAATATGTAAACCTTCTGAACGGAATTTTATAGCAAGAAAAATTCGACATTGGGGGAATGAAAGCATACTACAGGAATGTAGTCGTTTTAAACTGCTTCGAAACTGTTCCTTTATTACAAAATCGATGCTTGTCAATATGTTTATTGTCAGTAACCGTATGTTCTGGGATAGGAAAATTGCTTTGTGTAATGTCGTGCTTTCTTTTGTCGCATAAATAAGTAAATATGTGTTTGCTGTGCTAGTTTCTTTTTGGTCGGACAACTCAGAAAGCAAGTTTCATTTTCGTGTAGGTTATAATGGTGTTCTTTTATTGTACTTATTCTTATTTAACTGTGAAATAGTCGCTGTTTTCGAAGCGTTGGAGTTTGCGTTAGTAATAATCGATATATTGGTTCGATTTGTCTTGCGGTTCGTTCAGCTTTAGAGGTTTAAAGACGACTGTTTATTTTTATACTTGAGTAAAAAGCAATGAGAGCGGTTGCTGTAACAGTCAATGTTATTTAAAGCTCTTCTGAATACCTAAACTTATTCTAAGTATAAGGTTCAATATTTACACTCTAATGAGGAAAACGAGTAAATAATTCAGTATTCAAATAGTTTCATGTTACTAAAAGTCAGAACGCGTCGATACGTTCAGATGGTATTCATTGATTCATTGAACGGCAAATCGTGTGAGAAGCCACATAGGTCCTTTCGTCGCTTGTATTAACCCTTTCCGGCGCGGTGGTCACAAAAAGGGACACCAATTTTAAACATTTCTTTAAAAAAATGTTTTTTCTTTAAAACTCCAAAAATCGCTGCATTAGTTGCTTTTATTTCTCTTTAATGCACACAGATGGCAGCACTATTAAATATGACTCTTTTTGTTGTCTTAATTTCTTGTTCAAAATACCTCGATTTTCAAGCTCAAATACAATATTTTTTTCAAGGTTTTAAAATTTACAGCATAAACTAAATTAGTCAACCATTTTCCCTCAGGAATCCTGAGCTAATCAATCATACTTTTGTAAAAGATTCGAGTTCATTTTTGAATGCATAAACAAAGTTTCTTTCCAGGTGTCCCCAAATGTGGACACCGCCCGTCTAGAGCATTGATCTCACTGTTGTGGGTGAAAGATGTAATTTGATACATTTCAGAAAAGGGGGACCAAAAGAATAGTCTACAATGGGCTTTTGTTTATTTATTTTGGGTTCTTGACCCAGAACAGGTGAATTTGAAGGTCCATGCCTGCACACATTTGAGATCTGCTTTTCCTACCAGACAGTTGTATACTTTTTTATTATTAGCTTTGATATTATTTTTTCTGTAAATGGTATTATGCACTCGTATTTTTTCATTTAATATTTTATAGCACAAAAGGAATGCACATAAAGCAAGAACAATGTGGCAAAAATATTTTTAAAATTTTAAATTGCTTATTTAGATAATTTTATATAATCTATATGAACTTTCTTGAATTTTACTTCACCTTTATCTTGGAATTTTTATAGTTAATATATTGAATTTTGTGTTCTAAATATTCTTAATGGCATAAATTATTGAAATAATTAGTAAAAATGCTTAAGAGCTTAAAATATTTGAAATTACTCCAATTGTCATACGTGGTAAGCATAACCACTTCAGAAAACAATTTCTGCTCTAGGCGGGCGGTGGTCACAAACGGGGACACCACCCCAAGATGGAGGGGGTGAATTTAAAAAAATTTTGACTGTAAAATCTATGTCCAGATAACCAATTTATCCCATCCATTGTGTTTTTTTATTATATTTTTAAAATTTTAATGACCCGCGCCTGTAAGGGTTAAACAAACAACCTGTAAAACAATTCACCAAGTTATCGCTCTATAGCCAGGGCTAAGGCAGAAGTACATGAAATACACCGCCAGCTCAGTCATTCCAGCCTAGGACTGCAGTTTCGTGCTTATTGGCACTAATCAGCCCAGCATAGGAAGTAAATGAGCTGGAGGTGGTTTTCCACCTCCAGAATGCAGTCCTCGGCTAGAATGACTGAGCTGGCGGTGTATTTTCTGTAACCTGTAAAATAATTATTAAAAGTACATTTAGATTGAACACATCTTTTGTTTTCACTTTCATCTTCCATCTTATCCTCAGAAAGTTTTTTTATGAGATTGATTATTATTTAGGTCTTTACAATTTTCGCTTATTTTATTCTTCAAAAATTAATTTCATTCCTCAAAACAAAAAAAAAAAAAAAAAAAAAACTTTCCCCGCCTTAAAAAAAATCTAACAATAAGTCTGCCTGTACTTATAAAATTCTAAAACATTTTACATTTAAGTATATTCATGTGAAGAGCTTTAACAAAGCGAAAATTGAAATACCTGTCTTGTGATATGTGTATTCATTTGCTATGATTAATACTTGCTTGGGTTTCACGATGAACGATTTTTGCATTTCTGCAGATAGTGCCGTTTACTTTCCCACATCAGTATGGATTAGTATTTCTGATCTAGGTTAACATGAAATGGCAACTGCAGCAACAATATCGATTACCAAACACCTTCCTTTTCTATGTGGCATCATAAATACATATTGTTGCCATATAATATGTCATAAAACGTTTGAATTACAACACATTATTTTTTACTAATAATAAAGCTAAAAGTCTCTCTGTCTGGATATCTGTCTGTCAGGATCCCCGTGACGCGCATAGCGCCTAGACCGTTCGGCCGATTTTCATGAAATTTGGCACAAAGTTAGTTTGTAGCATGGGAGTGTGCACCTCGAAGCGATTTTTTGAAAATTCGATTTGTTCTTTTTCTATTCTAATTTTAAGAACATTTTCGCGAGAAAAATTATCTTAAGATGGACGAGTAAATTAAAAAGTTATCATAACGTGGAACCGTAACATGGGCAAGCCAATTGGCGAGAAATTCATCATACATTATTTGTAAATATACAGACGAACCAAAAGACCTTTTAATTTTCTACTACGGGTAAAGCCGTGCGGGTACCACACTAGTTACTGTTATACAAGAACAGTTTAGACATTATTAAATATGATGACACAGTTATGTAGACTGAATGATCACACAATGTACCGATTAATGAATGAATACTCAATAATGTAGCCATTATTGGACTGGAGAAACTCAAAGGGCAAATCAAAACACATAAAAAAAAACACTGCAATAAAATGAAAATATATGAACAAATATTTTTGCATTTAAGGAAAGTTAATAAACATTACAAAGCCAAAGTACTGAATAACTACAACGTAAAGAAAATATCTTTGTACCAAAAATATATGTGCATGCAGTACTGTGCTACTGAAATGGCGAAAGTTAAACTATTATATCTTATATTGCACGGTAGAAACAAGGAACATCTAGACACGAAACAAGAAAATATGAAGACACGCTGCAAGTTCAAGAAATTTTATTACTAGCTCCATAAAAGCAGAGAAGCGACTAAATGTGAGCTCGGAATACAATGTATTTCTTTCTTCTAAGCGTCTTCCGTGTTTACTGTAAAGAAATTATAAATGGTAATTTGCAGGAACATGTAACGTAAGTTTAAACCCGTATGAAGATTACAGTAAGATTTAAGAAACAAAATATTTTGCTAAGAGAAGTCATGTGACATGAATGCACAATAAAATTCGAATTTTGTTTTGTGTCAGTACTTTTTAATTATGTTTTTCTTTGATCCTATATATTTCTGCTGGTGTAATATGGCCTGTTACAAAATTAAATAATTCTTCAAACAGTTTAATGTTTTCTAATACCTCACACATGATCTTTATTCTAGTGCTAGTGGCACCCGCACGGCTTTGCTCGTAGTAGAAAATTAAAAGGTCTTTTGGTTCGCCTGTATATTTAAAAAAATATGTATGATGAATTTCTCGCCAATTGGCTTTCCCATGTTACGGTTCCACGTTATGATAACTCGGGAAAGTGTTCTTAAAATTGGAATAGAAAAAGAACTAAATCGATTTTTCGAAAAATCGCTTCGAGGTGCACACCCCCATGCTACGGCCGATTTTCATCAAATTCTGAGCCAAATTTGATGAAAATCGGGCGAACGGTCTAGGCGCTATGCGCGTCAAAGAGATACTGACAGACAGAGATCTGGACAGAGAGAGATCCAGACAGAGAGACTTTCATCTTTATTATTAGTAAAGATAATATTTGATTTTCAGTGATCTGTTTGCTCATAAATTTTCCGCAAAAGTTCGATGCCTAAAAAATGAAAAGATGTTTATTAATACTTATTAACCGATTTAAATGAGAAATTAAAATTTATCTGATAAAAAACATTTTAATATTCACAGATAATTTTTCGTCAAAGTCTTTGTTTAACATTATAGAAACACTTTCCCATTTTCATTACTGTAGCACAGGAAACAAATACCTTGAAGAACTTCTAATTAACTAAAATCATTTTATATTCACGGTAATGGAAACAGGGTGACGTTGTGACATCTGTCGCTTATTCTGCCGTGGGCTAGAAAAGGGCAGTGACTGCAAAGTTTTTCTTTTTTTTTTTTTGCATTTTTTCATCTATTGTACGTTAGCTTTACAGTACAAGCTTGCTTATTTGGTTTCCGCTGAAGAAGCGACGCAAAAAAAAGTCTAATTCCAACATTTCCCTACTGTTAGTATTGAATTCAACACACATTTCTTCAAATATCGTGAAATCTTATTTCTGCAGTTACGGCCGTTTACCTGTTCACGGCAGTATTGTTGAGGATATCAGCAGATTACTTTTGAATAGGAAAGAGTTTTTTTTTCGCTTTCTGCACGAATCTGTGCATTTAAGGTCCAAACATAGACTTCAAAATGAAAGAGCAAGTAAAGAAAAAAAAAATTTAAAAAAAAAGAAAGAAATCCTCAGTGGCTGAGAGGTCAAAAGCACTTGCTCTGGAAGCTACCTGCTTCTCAGTTTTCTATTTTTATTTCATTCCTCAGTTTTGTACTTTTAAAAAAAATATCGTGATGATTTATGATAAATGTGACTACTAGGCGAATACTGCTTTTCAGTGGATTAGAATATTAGAAACACTTATTGTCTTGTGGATTTTTTTTTTTTTTTTGTATTTTCAAATCTGCTTAGCAGACTGATGTAAAAGAACTCTGCTATTAGGGATTTACTTTTTCATAATGTCCTATTTTTAATTAAAAATGTCAACGAAAGTCAACTCGAAATCTTTTTTACTTGTTCTTATTTTTTCATTTCTTCGATTAATTCTTATAATGACGTACTTTCAACGCTTTATTGATAAAAAACGCAGTATATATTCAGAGCTATTCACTTGTTGAAAATAATACATACTTGTCTAAAAGCACAAAATGCTTTTATTTGTTTTAAGCTCTTCCTTCTAACTTTTTCATTTTTCATAGAGCCTAAATCAACATTTCCTTTAAAATACTAAACATAGTCTCCTTTTCTTTAAATAGATTTCTTTGATAGTTTCGATTTTTTTTATTTTACGCATAGCGACTATTCCTAAGAAAGCTTTTAAAGGCTGGATAGATGTTTCGGAAAAAAACGTATAATTCGACTGTTTGCTCCACACACAAACCAGGGATACATTACATATTTTTCCTTTTCATTTTGCTTTTCGTTTTTCTGTCCAGCCTCTGTTACCAAGAAAGGCAAATTTATCTATATATAAATGTATATATATATATATCTGACTTTTTTTATACCTGGATTGAACACAATGATTGATGTTTAGTAACATTAAAAAGACGGGGGGATGTGAGGGTGGAGAGGTATAGAGCCGGAGGAGGCACGATTCCTTTCTGGGATTTATCGATTACTTTTTCCTTGGTCTTTTTCGGGTGGATACTTTGATATTATGCAGAAGCGTTTTTGCGCAAATGGCTTTGGGCTTTACGCTTCTCTAATATTTTTTCCTTCCTTTTTTTAGGTTAAATATTTTTACGCTCACAAAAAGTCTGAGCTTTTGATAAATTAACGCAGTGTGATGTATAGTTAAAGGATCTTGAAACTAAGGTTTAAATAATCACTTGCAGATAAATGGGCCTGTGAAACTTTAATGTAGGGTTTGTGGTGTCTGATAAATATTCTTCAATTTTTGTGGAACGTGAAATATATATTGTTTTAAAGCTTTCATTATGTAATGTGTGCGTTTATTGTTGTAATTTGTGAAATTGGGAAACTGCAACTAAAATAAATGGGTTTTGTTTTCCAAAATATTAATATTTATTTCGGATTAAATATTTTATCCAAAAAAAAAACAAAAAAAAAACGGGAAATGTACAATCACATAGAACTCAACTAAAACAAATAAAAATATGCTACCAAAAATTTCTGCGTGAAAACGAGGTTCCGTGTAACCCCGAAACAAGAACGTGCAGTTCTCCGCTTTGAAAACGTGAACTTAATTATTTATGTCAAAATTTTTATTTAAGAAAATGGTTATACCAGAACTATATGCAGAGTTATATCAAAAATATAGGAACATTTTGGTATAACATTTTTATTCATATATATATTTGCTTTTAATCATGAAAGTTTGTACTCAGACACTCAATGCGGCTTGCTTCTTAGGTAAAACTTATCTACTAATAATAAAGCTAAAAGTCTCTCTGTCTGGATCTCTGTGACGCGTATAGCGCCTAGACCGTTCAGCCGATTTTCATGAAATTTGATACAAAATTAGTTTATAGCATGGGGGTATGCACTTCGAAGCGATTTTTCGAGAATTCGATTTTGTTCTTTTTCTATTAGAATTTTAAGAATTTTACCGAGCAAATTATCACAACGTCGACGAATAATTGTCAAATCAACATAACGTGGAACCGTATCATGGGCAAGCAAATGGATATATAGCAAATTGGCGAGAAATTCAACATCCATTATTTGTAAATATACAGACGAACCAAATGATCTTTTAATTTTCTACTACGGGCAAAGCCGTGCGGGAACCACTAGTCTTATGCAAAAGAATAAATTTGGCAAATCGGGAAAAAGAAAACACGATGGAACTTCCTTACTTTTTTAGCTAAAATCGAAGGTAACCATCATACTATTAAAATGATCGAGATTTTTTAAATGTAAATATTACTGTAAAATTGAGTGCTTGCAGTACGAAAATGATTTTAAAGTATATTATTCCGCAAAAGTAAAAAAATCAAATCAATTGATTGCTGTTTATGGTGTTTTTTAACAATAAATGTTTACACTGAAATACGGTTTTACGATGATAAGTGCTGACAACATCAAGGCTCCACAAGAAATCCGGTGTCCTCTTATGATATCAAGCATGGAATCTCTCTTATTTTTGCCAAGGTAAAAAATCGGTATATAAATAAGAATTTTTCCGTTAATTTGTTCATCGTTCGGGTCCAGTCCACTGTTGTGGCAACCCTAGATGTTGCCTTGGGCAACATGGATATAAGTACGTTTCAAAAAATTAATTTTGATACAACTAATTGTCATCCTATTCAAAAGTTAAGTTCCTCATTATTAAAAATTAGACCAACAACTAAATATGAAATCACAAATTTGAAGAAATATAATTAACATATAATTTCCTCCTAGCCAATCGTAAAGGAATTAAAATTATTTTCTTTCTATAATTTAAATTTAATAAAAACAAAACGGATTGCATTTTCCGGACAAGTTTCTAAACACATACAGAATTATCTAAAAAAAAAAAAAAAACACTTAAAGCAAACTCTTCCTATAACATTTTCAGAGTTTAACAATATTTTTCCGGGATTCCAAAGAAATCAATTTTTACTTTTCTGTACAAAATTTCTGTGCAGATGATGAGGAAGCACTTCACAGCAATTGTCAATAGCTCCAAGGTGAGATTTATGTTTCCGAGTTATTGTTTTTCCATTGATTTCTTTTTCAAGAACGTTTCATTCGCAATAAAATATGGCGAATTTACTTGGCTCTTCTACAATTTGAAGATCTAGCTTGGTGCAAAATCATTGCTTATCTCTTTCTCCACAAGACAAAAACAAAGCAGGGGGATACTTATAACCACTGTTGCGGAAACAAAAATAGGTATTTTTGAAGAACTTAGTTTTCCTTTTTCCTTAACATAAATAACAATTCGGAGACGGGAAACTATTTTGAGGCGGAAATGTTAGTTTAAATATTATTCTTGAAACATTGAGCGTTAGCGAGGTTTTTTTTTTTTTTTTTTTTTTTTTTTTTTTTTTTTTTTGTGTGTGTGTAGTTATCGTGTATGTTGCTTCTTTTTTACCTTTAACTGACAACTAATTGTAATAGTCAGACGAACGTTTTAGGTGAACGTTGACTATTTGTTTTTATTTTTACTCACTCTTTGTTTAATACTAGCTGCATTGCCCGACGTTGCACGGTATACCTCAAAAATATACGTATATTCCGCGTTCCAAGCGTTTTATATAATGACATAAATTTTCCCGTTTTCATTACATTTCTTATTGCTGCTCCTATCCTATTAGTCAAAGCGCGATGTTGTATAGCCTATATCTTTCCCCAATGAACGGACTATTCAACACAAAAATAATTTTTTTATTCGAACCCGTATTCCTTGAGATTAGTGTGTTCAAACAAAAACAAACTCACAGCTTTATATTAATAGTTAATTATTGAATAAGAAAATAAAAGCTATAAGTTTTTTTTTTTTACAAATCATTTTTAACATCGTTTAGGATTTCTCCGAAAAATCGGGTAAGATTTAGCTCTATTTTCAGGAACTTCGTGATTCGCCTCATGGCTGATTCGAACCTACACCCACAGGATTACAGAGCCCGCGCTATCAGGTCAAGCCGCTGTGGATATGTCTGTTCGGCGTTCCAAGCATTTTATATTATGATGAAATTTTCCCGTTTTCATAACTTTTCTTATCGCTGATCCACTTCTATTAGTCATAGCGTAGTGTTTTATAGCCTATAGCCTTCCTCAATCAACGGACTATTCAACACATTTTTTTTTTTTTTTTCAATTCGAGCCAGTAGTTCCTGAGATTAGCGCGTTCAATCAAACAAACTCTACTGCTTTATATTATTAGTATAGATACGTGTTGGGTTCGAACCAAGAATTCCCTTCTTATTATTTAAAAACATATTCTAGTTGCGGTTATAAATTTTACAACTGGATAACGAATTCAGCTCGAACCTGAAAGTCGCGATGTTCTGAAGTTTTTTGTTTTTTTGTATTCAAAGAAAAATATCTGCATGGGAAGAGCAATCAATCCCTTCCGTATACTGAAATTGACTTTAAACATTTGATATGTTTTATTAATATTTTTCTCAAATGGCTTAAAATACAAATTATTTAGTAATTCGTTTTTTAAATTTAACCTTATTTATGAGAGCAGAATAAGATTATAAAATTTACAACTAGATAACGAATTCGGTTCGAACCTGAAAGTCGCGATAGTAAATTTGTTTTTGCGATGGTTTTAATATTGAATAGCAGTTTAGAAAAAAAACTTTAATAATCATCCAGCTAAAATTAACTTAATTTGTTAAGTGCATAAATTGTTCACTTTATTCAATTAATCTTTTTATTTAGTTAAAGTCCATATTTTATTTTTGAATAATTTTTGTCATAATTCATTTCCATAATAAGCGTTTCCTGTATTTACCGTCTTATCTTTTAAGAAAAGAAATGCTTGAATTTGAAATATTAATATTTAAAACAGAAACAAACGGAACTTACTGGTGCTGGGGTCTTAACAGTTTGGATGATGAATTTGCATCATTTTTGCTTTCCATTCAGCTAAATCAGGTTCCATTCACTAAAAATACTTTAACTCTTAAAAATTTATGTTTGAGAAAACAATCAAAGAACTGTCGGCAAACGATATGTATATTAAAAAGACGAAATAAATTTAATATTAAAAAACGCTAATCAACTTGAATTTGTATCTAACAAGTTCAAATCATATTTTTCACAGTCAAGAGTGAGATAGAAACATTTTAAATCAAACAAAAATAATGCTGTTGCGTAATAGAAAATCTTTGGCGAGATTGGTAATAAATAATAGAGCTTTTAATGTTGTTTTGCTAATTTCACGTTTTACATTTTAAAGAAACTTTTAATGCTACTAAATGATATGTTTTATTTACAAGGCGGTTTATTTTCAGCTTTTAGGGAACGAATAGAGGAATAATCCTATAATGGAACATTCTAAATTGGCGATACATTGCCCATTGTTATTATTTTTTTTACTTCAGGTTTAGTGTTAAAAACATATTTTCGCTGATGTCACGTGACTTACTATCTCCCAATCACAACCACAAGTGGTTTGAAAGAAAATTCAGGCCTTGGGCAAAGTAATGGCATTCAGCAATCTTGATTTCTCATTCTATATTCAGGTGTTCTGTAAAGCTATACAAAATATAGCATCAACCCTTTTTCAAGTGCAGATTCTCAAAGCTAATCCTAAGAATAGCAATGTCAGGTTCCTGTTGATCGTCGTCGGGTAGATGTTGCGATAATTGAGTAAAGATAAACACATTTTGGGTCAATAGTTAAAAAAAGATTTTGTTTCCAGAAATCGATCTTAATCGTTACTTAACTCGAAATAGCAATCTGCGAAATTACACTTGGCCAAAATGGTACATTTTTGAGTCAGTTTCAGGTATTAACGTTACGTTCCTCGGTTTAACTGCAGTATTACTGCAGTATTCATCTATTTAAAAAAAAAAAAAAAAGAGTACTGGCTAATTTTGTTTTACTCTATAGTTTGTCCTTATGAAATTTACTATGCAAATGTAAACTTGCATACAGTAAAACCTGTAAAGTTGACCACCCTTGTAAGTTGACCACCTGCCTATATTGACCGCTTTTGTCAGGAACGGAATTAGTCCTATAATATATAATGAAGAAAAACCTCTGTAACTTGACCACCTCTCTATCTTGACCACCTGTCTATCTTGACCACTAATGAATACCGATTTTGGTTTGGAGTATTGTAAAAAAACCTTTGTAAGTTGACCACTTGGTTTATCTTTTTAATTTAACTAAGCAAATTATTTCATGTATTTATTTTTTTATAGCTTTCCAAGAATAATTTTAATGCTTTGATGCCAGATCAGTATTTTACCGACTAAATAAAACAGCAGCACAGCAGTTACTTATTTCTGGATAGCACATTTTCATTTTCAGCGACCTATATGCACTAGGAGAGTCCAGCTTGTTGCTTTTTGTGTTATAAGTTTTACATAAAATGGCCTCAAAAAGAATGTTAGTTGCACTTGAGATTGATAAAAAGTATGAAATATTGAAATTAATTGAAAAGGGAGAAAGCCAGGGAAAATTAGCTGACAGATATGGAATTTCTAAAACTAGTGTCTAATATAGTAAAAAAACAAGGGAGATAAAACAAAAATATTTGAATAACATTTTTAATTATTGATTCAAAGTGATGTTAAACAATAAAAGTGAGTTAAACAGAAAGAGTAAGTGTCAATTAGTCAAAGAGTGAAAATATGGTGCAAGAAATGACAAAAAATAATAATAATAATAATAAAAAAAATCATTACCAACCACCCTTTGTAAGTTGACCAACTGTGTAAGTTGACCACCAAAGTACTGCACCGCAAGTGGTCAACTTACACAGGTTTCACTGTATATGTTTCCAGAAATTGTCATCCTCTGTTAGAGTAATATACTTTACATTTAAATACGAGCTTTAACAAAATTTTGGAAACTTTTAACGTGTGTCCATTGTTTTTGCAATTTGTAGTTACCGTCTTTAACACCCTTATCTTCTACTAATGCTACGCTAAAAGCCTGCTAAAAACCACCGTTTTCTGGGTCTGCCAAGGATAAGTTTGCTTTTTGGCTTGTAGTTTAAAAAAGCTCTAGCTAGTCTCCATCGTGTCATACGTTACATGTCACGTGTCCAAAACATGCAACATATATTTTTTTTTTCCAGGTGTTTGTTTTTGGACATTCAAGTACAACCAACTGGGGTAACTTTGGCCTTTTTTAAGGTACCATTGACCAACCAAGTGAAAAGGTAATCAGTTCTACCAGTAATGATCAAGTCAAGCCTTCATCGGGCCCTTGAAACTACTAACAGATAATGATTCTCCTACGTCTAATACAGTTTGACAATCGCTTTTCGTGTGTTGGGACAATGTCACCCACACAGACCAAAGCCACCCCAGTTGCTGTCAACATTAAAACTAAATAAAATCAAACGATAATACATTCAATAACCACAGTATCACTATATCTAACATTTTACTATGTAACTTGCAATGATGTACAACTCTCAACATCATAAAAAAATCCGTTTTTGTTTCAAAAAGCCAAAGTATTATATTTAGCTGATAAAATATTTATTTCCAACTCATTCAGCAAAAATAAATGCTTTCAGAGTCTGGATTTATTTTTGGGAAAGTTCTTGAAATTTCGAGCGAGTTTGGCCATTAGAAAGTCTCGCCTCACCGATGCACGTGGGAGGTTATGGTCTGTAAAGAATGATAGACCGGCAACTGGCAGAAGAAACTCGCTCTAGCTGATCATCACAATCATCTCTTTGAACACTGCACGAAATTATTCATTATGTCTTTGGGCTCAGCGCAAAGTTCACTGAGCTATTTGATTAAGTTGTGGGCTTATCAGAAGTGTATCCCGTGGACACTCAGTCAACTGTGGCGGTCGTGGTGTCGCATTCTTTGAGACGTTTTGAATAGTTATCCTGACTATTTCCTCTTCTGTGTGTCGCTGCATCCTTTCATTTTCCATTTCAATAAGAATTTTGATTATTTAAGGAATAAGTTCTTTCGAGAACGTGATTTGAAAATAAATTGATTCAAAACAGAAGTGAAGCGCAAAGTGTGTATTTTTCTTGTTTTTGCATAAATTCAAAATTTTCTTGTCATGTAAATTTTTATAAGATTGATTACTTTATTTGTGCTTTATAATAGACTGAAGATAACATAAATTGTCTTTTTTTTTAAGTTTTTTCCGAATACATATTTACATAATTTGAATACTTAGTGTCTTAAAGTAGATCTATGGCAATTCGTTTTCGTAATTGAGTTTAAATGAAGTATTTGCTTGGTAAACAAAAACCACGTTTGATGATTTCAAGGAACTTAGTGTTTGAATCCAAAATCAACTTGAATTTAATTTATTTCGATAGGTTTTTTTTTCTACATAATTTTGGGAAACATTTGGAGTTATTTTTTGTTACGAGTTACCAGAACTCTGGAGAAAGTGAACTGTTTGATAAACGTGATAGAAAGCAAAAATAACTAATTTCCAAACCATAGCTACATAGCAAATAATTTCAGGTGGAGACACTCTTTAGCTTTTACCATTACTTTTCTTTCCTTATCACAAGCATTTTTCTGAAAAAATCAGCAAACGATTATTTTTCATTGTTTTTTTCCTTCATTTGCGTAAAAAAAAAGTGAGCCCTGTGTGTATTTCTGTACCACAGAAATGTTAGATGAAGTACATAATAATTATTACAGAGTAATAATAATACATAATATTTTTTTATCAATTATAAACTTAAATGTTTGAAGTGGAATATAATAATGTTGATTACAGTAAAAATTTCTAGGAAATTTGGAATTACAGGATTAATATTATTACTAATTAAAAAACCTCAAAATCTTCAATTTAATGTAAGATCAAATTTTTTGGGAGTATTTTTCCCCTTACATTTTGTTAATTTGTTTGGATTAAGTTAGCATTAAAGCAATCATCAAAAAAAAAAAAAAACTTTATGTAATGAATTTTAAAACACAAGTATTCTATTTTTTAAACTATTTTGTTACAAAAAATGTAACGTTTCTGCTCAGGATTTAACGAAGAAACATACATTTTCCTGTCGAAAACCCTTCTATATAATAATCTCTTCAAGGAAAAATAAATTCTGTTTTTTTCCTAACAAAAAAAATGAAAGGATGTTCTAACGAAGCTTTTCCACCGTCTCTAGACAATTTCAGCATTTTTCTACAGAACTTACTTGGGAAAAGATTAAGATAATGTACCGTCCATCGTTCAAGATTAAAACTTTTTTTTTTTCAATTTTAAAGGACTTTAAAAAGAAAAAAACTCATGTAAACTATTTATTGAGAAAAAAGCATGGCATGTGTTTAAAAAGTAATAAATAAGTAAAACATGTTTCATCATTTATGCTGTCATTTAAGTCAGAAATACTTTTAAATGTTTTCGCGAATTAGTACTTTTTATTACAAGACGCATTTCAATTTTATACAATGCTTAAATCGGTAATAAAATTAACTCTATCATTTTCTATTTAGCATATATATTGTACTATTAGACAATAAGTGAAAGAAATGTTTTTGTAGTCGATGAAAAGTCTCATCTTTAGTTCAACTTTTGTTAGTAACTATTACTTTCACTATAGAGGGTACTTTAGTCATTATGCCGACGTTCCAAAAGAGTGTATTGGATTTTTTAGTTCATCATAATAATCGATTGTACTTATTATTTAGTTCTTCAAATAAGAAGGGTTTCAGTGTTAGTGTACGATGGGAACATTTTTCCACGGGATTTAAGAAAAAAATAAATACATCTTACAAGTGCTACATCAAAAGTGACAACCTGTTTAACGCGGAATCTTGTTCGCTTCATAATAATTCCGTCCAAGCTCATTTATTTTCGTATCGAAAAAAAAAGTTTGAATTATTATTCAGTTTGACTAATTCATCCTAAATTTTAATTATTTTGGATACTATATATTTGTTTTTAAAATTGCATGTACTTAATATTATATCATGTAAAGCATATTATTATGCACATAATGCTTTTTAATTTGTCAAAAAAGATTGACATTTTTTAATTCGATTGAACAACTGTATGGGA
This sequence comes from Uloborus diversus, assembly GCF_026930045.1. Lineage (NCBI taxonomy): Eukaryota > Metazoa > Arthropoda > Arachnida > Araneae > Uloboridae > Uloborus > Uloborus diversus. The sequence continues at coordinate 152,382,533 of NC_072736.1, read as the reverse complement.
CGAAAAATATACTTTTCCTACAAAACGTATTTTCCTCTTGCTAGGTTTTAATTTAAATCAAGCATCACAGAAATTTTTTTGTTCAATGCTAAAATAATTATTTTCCTATAAACTGCAAAAATGTTCCCAGTTTGGAAAAAAGTAAAAAACTACCTTAACTTATAAAATCAAAAGGCATACTATTGAGGTTCATTTAATACCCTTGCATAAATTTCACTCTTATCAGTTATTTATTTTGAAGCACTTACTGTGTGTGACTTTGTCATCCTTTAAAGCTGTCTTGCGTAGATCCTTCCAATTAAGTATCGTCCTGTTTATTTGCTGCGCAGTTTTGCATTGTCATAGCCATGCTCTCTTAAACATCTCTGCATAATTTAGGCAATTTAAAGCGGATGTCACTGCTAAAAATGTCATTTCATATTGTCACATAAGGTGATTTATGAGTTTTGATATTTCTTAAAAAATCGTTTTATTCGTCTCTGTCTATTACATTAGCATACATTGCTTCATTTATTGAAATTTTTGTACCAATTGTTCTTTTTTATAAAAAAAAAATCAGTACCTATTACTCAAGGAGTGGCAAAAACTTGTAAAATATCTAAAAAGCATACAAGATTGTTTCATTCATAGAAAAGGAAAAAAAAAAAAAGACAAAATAATTGGAAGGCAAAAAAGAGATTGGGAGAAAACTGTTTCGCTATGATTTAATTTTCGTAATAAACATGATTCTGGAACTGAAAATGAGTATGTAGACTGTCAACATGTTTGCATACAAGATGAGTTTTATGAATTATAAAGAAAATGCTTTTAGTTCAAAATATTTACTACTCGTAGGTTCGCCGGTAATATTAGCAAAACAGAAATCAGAGTTTGAAAGAATGTTGATCAACAAATATTAAAATTGTTTATGGATTTAAAAAATGTCCATTTCCTTTGGCAAGGTTACTACATTTCTTTGATATTTCCTCCATGCGGACATTTTTGAACTAATCATTGCAGAATCTCAACGCTTCATACAGCATGCTAGGGAGAAGCCAGATGGTTTCAGATTTGAAAAATATTTCTTTCAATGATTGTTATCGAATGCGTTATTGTAAAATTATACTAAGTTTATGTGTACAAACTCCTGCATATTACACAATATGTAAAATAAAACGTTAGCCAATTATTATTAATGTTGTCATTTATGATTAATTCATTAAATTTTGCTTCATAGAAACTAATTATCCTATTACTACTCAAAATACTTTTAAAGAATAACTATGAAATTCTTGGGAATGGAAATCTTTAAGGATATGTTCATTAATTATTTTCTCTTCCAAAAAGTTATAATACGTAAACGAAATTAATATCTTGATCCCAATGTTTCCCTTCATAAGATGAAATGCCCATTAACTTCAGGAGGATTTCTTAACAATTTTGAAGAACATAAGCAGTCTGGGTAATCAGCAAGTTTATTTAATCTAAATTATATCTCAACCTTAATACACTGACGCAATTTAAGACAGAAAAAAATTATTAAAAAAAAGTCTTAGGAAAACTTCTCCCTTTTTTAGAGATTATTTTTTCGTGATTAACTGGTGAATATTTAAAGATCTGCATTTAATCATTAATGTATATTAATATAACTTCGAGCATAGCTGCTAATAGTTTATTTTAAAAATAATTTTAGATTATTTAAGATCTTTAGTAACATTAATAAAACTATTGAAAAACTTTAATTAAGCTTGATTCTGTGCCGTTGTTTTGTTTCAAATTGTTATTTATTTTTTTTTCAAATGAAGTAAAAAGTGAGAAAGTATATTTTCGAAGAACAGAAGGAAGGAAATATACTTTTAAAGATTTGTAGCCAAAAGTTACATTAGTAACGGCTTCTGTTATACCTGAGTTAGTCTTGTGTGCGTGTTTTTTTTTTTTTTTTTTTCTAATTTTCTGGGAAAGGACTTTTATTCGCATACATTTTCATCAAAATAATTTTTAATTGCCTTTTATACTAAATTTACCAACATAAACTTATAATTACTTTTGAAAAGGTTAATAATGTGTTAGCCTCGATCCGTTTCGAATTGAGAAAAAGAAAAAGTTTAGAAATTTGCATTTTAAAATATCACTATTTGGATTAATTTTATCATTAGTTAATAAACTTTTGCATATTCGGAAATGTTACTATATATTTAAACATTTAAGAAAAGTTCATCTTTAAATTACTTTAACACTGCATTAATCAATGCAATGTACTAGACAGCCCGGTTATCACATCCAAAGACTGCAGTTTTACTCTTGTTAGTACTCATCAGTCTGAACAAGAACGAAACTGCAGTCTCTGGATGTGATAACCGGGTATTCTGGTATATTGCATGGCGATCTGCCTTAGCCCTGGCTTAAGGGCTGTCTAAATACCCAAGCTTTGCCTTCAGTTTAAGAGTTGAAACGCACCATGATGCGGACACTAGCTGGTGAGATAACTTTCCCTTATCTACCAGTTTGTTGGCGCTCTCAGCTTCACTGAGACTACGTCTGCCTCTAGCTAGGTTGTTCACTAATCCAGACTGATGAGTTCCAACAAGAACTGTATTGCATTCTCTGGATGTGATAACTGGGCTGTCTGGTATAGGGGAGAGTGTTGTACCATGGGACGTTTGTATCTTGGGTAACTGCAAATTTATAAGAACATTTTTAGCAGCCATGTTTTTGTAATCTCTAATAGTAACTTTCACCACTGAATGGTGCCATAGTAAAAATCAGCATCAAGTGAGTAAAGTTGACGATTTTGTTGGACAAAGAAAATTTTATGACTTCAAATTAAACATTTTCTTTCTTTTTATTTCATGTTCTGTCCTTGTATTTGTAAATTTAATCAACTGAATTTTATATTGTTATAAAATAGTAGTACTTTAAATATTTTTCTTATGAGAAAATAATGATAGTGCATCCTGAATGACCATCATTTTGGTTTTTCTTGAACAACTTCGTGATTGTACCTTAGGACAGCCAGACATTTTGTACCTTAGAACACGTTCCAAGGTACAACATATGCATGGCTCTTAATAATTAAGATATGTTTAGAAACATGGAACAATGTTTTAATCTTGTGTAGCCCTTTAAACACATTTAATGTTCGAAAATAATTCATAATTTATAATTAATTATTCATGATTTAATTCGCTACCATGGATTTTTTTTTTCTTTTTATTGTTTTGTGGTGCGAAATTGGTTCAAGTATATGGCTGTTTCCTGAATCATGAAGACCTATAGTACAACAGGATGTGCCCCCAGGTATAATAGGATGTTGTACCTTGGGACAGCTTGGAACTTTTACTTTAAATGGTTGGCAATATTTTATTTTCAAACTGTGTAAATTTAAAAAAAATTTATTTTGCATAGAAGTATGTTGGGGTATTTCAGTGAGACTTTTAGATTTTAAATTTCATTCAAATAATTGACGCTAAAAATGAAAATATGAAAAGTGTCCCAAGGTACATCACTCTCCCCTATTGTATGTAGTTTGCCTTAGCCCAGGCTTAGGGCCGGTTATTTACTATCAACTGCATCAAGGTTTTTTTTTTTTTTTTGTAAAAATCATTAAGTATCTTAGGCGCTGTGCATAACTAACGTCAATTTTTTTTCTTCATATTTGAGCCTCTATGTCAGATTACTGACACACTTAACCTAGCCCACTTCGCTCATCTTGTCACATCTCAGGCTATATTACATAAGCAAACTGTTATTTAAAAATGCGTAATATCACACCTCTTGTTACCCTTTTCTATCCCCTTGACACACTATCACACTTTTGCGAACCCCCTTCCTCCTCAAAGGCTGATATCATTTGTAGAAATCTCCTTATTTACGTTTATGTAAGATTACTTTACATTTTAAGATGCCCCATAAGCTACTTATGCTTCTAAGAAATGTTTTAAAGTATGCAAATGCTATTTTTGAGAAGTAAAGGAGTGGTTTCAAGCCAAAAAATTTTGAACTCGTCAGGTAACATCATATTTTGGCTTTATGTCAATGATCTGAAATGTTTGCTATTATCTATAATTTAAACTGGCTCATTTTATTAAGAACATCGCGTCAATCTACTTGAAGGAGTATAAGTCGATGTTTAGGCCACTTACCAAAGGATTTTATCGGAGACTACAATTTTGAACTCGCAGAACCATAAAGAACATGTAGTTATGGATGATCGACTCTTGCTTATCCACGGATGTGGGAGGTTTTCTGATAAGGAGAAGAAAATTGTCAATCGCTGTGTTTTTTTTTTATTTATTTTTTTTCTAAAAAAGGAAGACATATGTCACAATTAAGGGCAAATTTTAAAATTCTTCAGAAAGTTCACTGGCCAGTTCGTTAACTTTTTGCAAGTAAGTAAAAATCTAAAACATGTTTGTTTTTCGGACATAGTCACAAAAATTTAGTCATGCGTATTGTTTCGCCTTTTAAATAAAAATTTAGTTTCATAGAAAATGATGCTAGTAATAATAATAAGTTTAAAAAATATGTAATATAATATTATTGATTTTTTTTTTAAGTTCAAAATGTCAATTCTTCTAAGTGTTAAAATCAAAGTAGTACATATATCTTCTGCACAAGTAATCTTTAATTTCATACAAAGAAAATAAGCTTTTTTCTGACTCTTTTCCTATAATTCATTAGTCCAAAGTACATTTCACTCCTGTAAAAGTGTCAAGCAGGATTTTTTAACTTTGAAAATATACATGCTACTGTAAAGACCGATGTTGGAGAATGTCGACTTCTATCGAAGACTCAGCAGAGATATTCGGTCTTTCAAAAAAAAAAAAAAAAAAAACGGAGTCATTGGTATGCCAATGTTGAATCTTACTGGCTAATGTCGACATTTACCAGATTTTAGACATTTAAGGTAGCATCTCTACATAGTATAAAATTAACTCTCCAAAAAGCGTCTGTGTGTTTGAAAGCTCAAAACGCAACTACCTCATCGATTTCGCTGAAATTTTTAGTTTTTTTCTTTAAGTCCGGAAAGGGTTTGCAGACCATTTCGAAAAACATCCGATAAAAAGTTCTTTTTTTTATTCCAATTAAGGCCCAATTTTCACATAAATTTCCAAATATGGGGTGAAAAAATACTTGCACATATTAATATTATATATCGCTAGAAAAAGTAGAATTTTCCGCGTTCTACGCAATTTGTTTCAATGCTCTAACTTAATTGCTGCGGGATTTATTTTCGTTTTTGGCTCGAATTTTGTAAGGCTTAGCTTAAATTTAGGCACTACTTTCTTCATTGACTATATCAATAAAAAGTGAAGGAATTGTTCCACAGTTTTCTTTTTGACACCATGGGAAAAAGCTACATTTTTTACTCTAGATCTACCTCGACCTATGGTGGGAAAACTAATTTTCTGTCTCTAAAGGAAAAAAGTTACAATCAATTTTAAATCAAGTTCGAAAAATCTCATCTCCATTCAAATTGTTAACCATTTTATTTTCGCGTTTCCACGGCTATGTTTTTTGAATCCATTGTTTTCTTCCCTCTTTTTCATTTTAATTTATTAAACTTATTTTACTTTGTGTTTCCATGGATTAGCATTTTAAATCTATCTTTCTGATTTTAAATTCTTGAAACTATTTTAATATCTGTCGTCATTGTTTGGATACTAAATTTTGCATTTTTTTCTTTTATTTATCCTGATTGTTGAATATACGTCACTTGACACAATTTTCATTTTCAAGGTAGGCCGGGAAAAGCCCGGCAATGCAACAAGTACATATATAAAAACTAACAAATCGCACGTCATGGTATGACGGTTAAAATTGTTTCTACATTTGAACTACATTGAAATTTTAACCCTAACACCAGTGAATTAACCCGAAACTTCAGTAGATAGCGTTCTTTGTTTTGGGATCTTCGTTTTAATAAAATGAAAGTCTTACCAGTAATATGTTAAGTTACTGGATCGAGTTCAGCCTTGTCACAATAAAGCGTTTCCCTGCATGTTAAACATTACCAGAACATATTATCAATTTATCATGCCGTGGCTCGAGTTTTATTGTCGAAACACACGGGTTACTTCATCATCGGCTATTATTTATATGAGGATGCATGTGCGTGTATGTGGGTGGATGGATGTGTTTCACATGCTGCGTATTTTGCAAAAAGCACGTGTATTTACAAAAACTACTCTCTTTACTGTTATCTCTAAAATGTACGATTCTGTGAGTGGTCTTCGCTGGGGACATCTTTAACAAAACATTGTACACATTGAAAAATTCAGCCACATACTTCCTTGTTCCTCGGGGAATTTCCTTGCAATATATCCAACCTAAGGTGCCTAACCAACCACTTCCCAAAAATCGTGACTGAAGATCGTGAATGGCTACTTGCTCTCTTTCAGAGACGAAACAGATTCAAAAAGCCAAAAGTCAGGACTATGTCGGCAGCCATTTTTGGTACTTTGCTTTTGTAAATCTGTAAGAATTCAAAGAATAACTTAGGTTTAAAAATATAAAAATTGACAAAAGGGGAAAGAGTTGTAAAAACAGCTAATTTCTTATGCTTCTCTTATAGCTTCATTTTCGCAGTCGAAAATAATAATAGTTCATGTGCTGGTAAATAAATAATTCAGATCATTATACTAAGCAATGAATAATTTATCTTAACATAAAATGTTTAAGTTAACTTTCTTATTTGAAACTGCAACAGATTACCAAAATACTTAATTAATCGTTGATAGCTTTACTACCAGCTAATACTACATTAGCAGGAATTATTTTCTTTTTTCCAATACAATCACTTTTAAATAATTTGTTTAGATATTATTGTTTTTGAAAATATTTAAAACACTGCACGAGAAGCGCAGAACAGCTCTTTCAGTTTTTTTTTTAAATATGAGTAAAATTTAATGAAACTACACAAATTTACCATTAAGAAAATTCTTTCACAAAACCTTTCCTGTCAGACTGTAAAACTACAGTTTGTGAAATTGTATTTCCCGTTGATATTACTTTCAGGCAGTATATAAATACATTCAAGCATTAGAATATTTAATTCAAATGTTTTCTTGTTTTTTTCTTTTTTTTTTGAGCAATCACGATTGCTTATTGTTCTCATTTGACTGTTTTGATGTCCTTTGATTTTATTTTCCCACCGTCACCCTCTGCAGCATCACCGTCTACCGGGACCTCACGATGCTGCTCCTCTAGTGAAAGCTGTCTCCAAGTTGCATCCATATCCTACACACACGCGCATACATACACAACTACACACACACGCACTCACACACACACATACACACAACTACCCACACATTCATGCCTACACACAGACACATATACCTACACACATACACATACACCCCCCCCCCACACACACATTCATATACACAACTACCCACACATTCATGCCAGCACACACACAAACACACATGCCTACACACACATACACATACCCCCTACACACAAACACACATACCCACCACACACAAACACCTACATACACACACACTCGTGATTGCGAAAAACATAATTTGAGTTCAAGATGTCAAAATTCAAATTAATTTTTCTTTTTCTTCTTCCTTTTTTTTTTTTTAATCCAACGAAAAAAGAGTTGTTGCGCGTATCAATAAAATTTTGTAATCTTCGAGTTTTATTATGATTATTTGAAGAGTATGAAGCTTTTCCTCTTAAAAGACAGAGAAATAGATGTTCTAACGCTTTGTCAAATCTAAGCAGTTTAGTTGAAAAGCTGAAAATCATTCTACCATTAAAGATCTTCTCGGTTCATAGAAAGATCTTGCTAACCCAGAACTTCTGTTCTTCTATAAGTCTTGCCTTATGTGGGTCTCTTACATCACTGCTGTCCAATAGTGCATGAAAAACAAAACATTCCACAGAGATCTGACATTAAGAGACAGTATAGTTGTTGATACATAGTTCAGGTCATAGGCGGCTGTACGAATAACCAGTTCTGTTGCCAAAACATCTTAAAATTCCGCTACTAGAATTAAGGTTATCAATGCAATTATTGCTTAAAACAAGATATAGTTTAGATTTGATACATAAAATAATTGTTTACTCAAATATCTATTTTTTCTTTTTAATGCCAGATTACAAGTCAATTTTCTTTTTAGAAGCAACCAAGCATTAATCTGCTTTGGAGTTTAGAAGAGCTAAGCCCCGGTACTTATTTTGTCTTATGATAATTTTAAATATGTGAGAAAATTTGGAACTTTAAGTTTAAAAATATTTGAAGATTGTATGAGGCAGTGAGAAGCAAAGGGATGTAAGTAAACATTTTCAAGTTTTGAGTAAAACGCGTATAAAAATCGCGTCCTAGGTAGGCTTACATTGATTTTTTCCCCAAATCATGCTTTACAGCAGCACGTACCAGGGCTACTAGAACTATCTCTTGCTCAAGACAGAGGAGAGGTTCCCCTACTATTTGTACTAGTTGTCTCCAAATTTTTAATTTTGCCACTTGCATCCCTTTACTTCTCACCGCCTTATATGTCCCTCTTATTTTGTTGGAATTTAAGCCCGAGACGCAAGTATTTTATGAATTTTTTGAAATTTTGAAGTTCCTGCTTCTCGCGTCCGGATTAAGAAAAAGGTTATAAGATTTGTCGTTTACCCTACCTACAGTGGTACCATAGACGTCAATATTCAGCAAAAAATATCCGCAATAACACCATCTTCTTGAAGAACAAAAAATACCATAAATAACATGAGCATAGCATACATGTCATAGACATGGACAAAATCCTCAAAGGCAAATATCTATTTCCGTCAGTATTGAATGAGTTCTGATGTTTTTTACCGTTTTAAGTGCCAATGAAGCGCATGTTAACATTTTTTTACAATGCGACATCTGATAAATTATGTGCGATCTATATCTATAAAACTAAAGAAACTTATTTAGTTCGATTAATTTTTTCATTGCGAAAATATTTTTGCAGTATCTAGTAAATGTGGGACCAAAGCAAATATTTCAGCTTAATTTAAATAACTTGAGAGAAACATTCATGTATGGAAGCATTCCTATGCATCACACTTAAGAGTAAATTTTCATTCATACGGAGTCTGGTGCTTTGAAATTCCGGCAGTCAAAGTCTGTCATTCTCCCTCTGAGTCTGCTAATCTGCTAACGCTAAGAAGTCGGAGTCAGACTGATTTTGAGGAAAAGATGTTGGAGGCTTTGAAATTTCCAGAAATCGGAATCGGATATTTTTCCTTCGAATCCACACCTCTACATTTTTTTTTAACTCTTCGTAGCGCTCTTGTTTTTCATGGTGTCTAAAAAAATGCAACGTTAAAATCATAAAACAACCCTTACATTTTATCAGGAATAAAGAGTCGGATGCTTTGAAATTTCGGATATCGGAGTCGATCATTATCCCTTCCCCAGTGAGTCTTCTGCTCCAGTAACGCTGTGAAGTGAGAATCGGGCAAATTTTGTGGTAGAGGTGTCGGAGGCTTTAAGATTTAAAAAATCGGAATCAGTTTTTTTTTTTTTTTTGAATTTAAACCTCTGCCTTTTATGCCTTTTTTTTTTTTTTTTTTTGGTAAATTCTTGGTGACGCTCTTGTTTTTCCTAATGTCTCGATCAAACTTCATGTTTTTAAGTTTTCGTTCCGTTTATAATTTGTGCCTAACTTCGTGGTATAAAATGGCGTACGTTTAATACCACATAACACAAATACCATCTTCCATTGTGTTGTCCTTTCACGTTTACCGAAATTCAAAATGTAAAAATAAAGCCCCATGCTCGCTGCACCCCACCTACTGCCTACAGCAGTGCCTCCTTCACGTTTCACTCTGTGTTAGAACAAGTTTTACGCATCATGACTTATGCGGGTTTGCGACAGCAAAATCCCAATCCGCTCGCACGTGTTTCTGTGGGTATGTGCTGATATGTAAGCAAGCTTGCTTTCAAGGTAAGACTTGAATGGAGTTAGTAGGCAAGCAAAGACACAAAAACCAAATGCAGAATTCCAGCAAACTTCATTTGGAGAGATTTACTCAGCGGCAGACACGTTTTGCTTGACGTGCGTAGGGTGTGTTATACCTTCGGCTTGGTTCATTAATTTTTCATTTGCTTACCAAGGATTTCCGTTTGGAATTCGTGGATGGGATAAGATTTAACACCTTTGGGGAATATTTTTATTGCTTCTGTGATGCTCGCGAGCTCTTATTAGAGGAAATACATTTTGTGCATCTCGGTTGGTTTATCTATCAAATATGTAGATTTGTCGAGGTTTAGTGTCTGAGGTTGTGTTTAATCATTTAACACTTTATTCATGAGAATATGTCTCGTTTTCCGAGTTCAATTTTGGTATTTCATAAAAATTTTAAAATGTTAAATTTACGGTAATTTTTTTCGTTTTATCCAGCGATGGAAATGTATTGTTATTCATCATTTTGTTGTAATTAAAAATCTTGCAAAGTACGTTTTTTTCTTGTCTTTTTCGCTTATAAACTCAATATTTGTCTGTGTTCGGCCACCGTATGCTATTGTTTGTTTAACTTTTTTCTTCTCTTCTTTGACTAAGAAAATGTTTGCTATCCTTAGTTGAGAGTGGAGGAATAATGTTTGCATCTCTTTTTGGTTGCATTCTAACTAAAACTTGGTTAAAATTAAATTTTTCGAATTTTTAATGTGATACTTCTTTAAATAAGAATAAAGGTAAAAGAAAAAAAAAATAATCAAGGGATATTGTTATGAATGATATGAGAAGAAAGAAAAAAAGAAAAATTATAAAATATATTTTAATCTCAATGAAAAATGTTTTTACGAATCATTAGTATGCAGCTAAAAGACGAAACATTAATTTTACTTCATAAAAATAGCCTTTAGTAATTGTTGAAAAGAATATGGAAAAGCTAAGTTTTTTTTTCTTCAAATAAATCGTTCAGAGCAATACCTGAGATTTACGGAGCTGAAAACTTAGTGTTAGTTAATATGATCAAACTGTTGTAGATTGTTTTAATGATTTCAACTATGTCTTTCTCAATGAAGATAAATCTGTTAATTTTTCATATTTTTATCAATAAAAATATCTAAGGATTTTTTCTATAAAAAATACTAACAATGAATAATAAACGAACTATTGCTTTGCTCCTTCTCTGACAAATCCTGAATCAAGTGCAATTTCACAAAATACATTTTGTTCCAACTGATTTAACTTGACGTCCAGCTGACATTTCAATCATGCAGTATTTCTACAGTAGCAAATCGCGTCATCCAATCAGGATCCCGTTCGAAGTGTTCCACTAAATGTTGAGTTTACTCTTCACGAGAAATAATCACTCTAGCTCAGGACATTCGAAGACTAATGAGTTGAAATCTGCCGAAGCTCGCGAGTGGATTGTGTATAGCAATGGGATTATATATTGAGCATATCTGGAACGGCTATAGAATTAACGGAATATGTCGCTCGCCTGGGAGATAAGGTTGTGCTTATTTAAAGATAAGATATCGTGTTCTTTGTTGGTTTAAGGCGGTCAGATGGCGAAGATCAATTTTCGTCGCTCTGACGAAACTCGAGTTCTGTTTATCTAGGTGAGTGGAGTTGTTCCAGCTTAGAATGTTATCATAAAATTTTACTTAAGCTGTAGAATTTTTCGAAAATATGTGGGAAATATGAGTTGGGGTTTTATGGATTTATAAGACTTTCAAAATATTTGGTATCGGGTTACAGCTTTTGTGACTATGTTCTAAGTTAGTCATGAAATGTAAGTAGGATTTAATGCTGATTTTACTGCTGCTTTTTTCTGAAACATGTTTAGCTCTTTGTCATGAGTAGCTAAGTGGTTCTGGTTTCTATCATGAAAAATAGAGTTACGGATGTATTTTTTACAATAAACATTGGAAAAATTAACATAATTGAATGGGACTCAGCAACAGTCGGATATTTTACCGTTATTTCTGGGATTAAATACTTTAGTGTTGCTCTGAGGCGACGATATGTAACAGTGGATGAAGGGCAAATGTTTCACTTGATCTTCATTAATTTTTAGTCCTATCTGTCCTAGAAAAAGGGCATATGTTGCAAATTAAAAATAAAATGTTTAATTTGTCAGGTATGCCCTTCTTCTAGGGGGACCCGTTAAATTCTTATTCCTTTAAAACTTACGCAGAAATTGCATATGGTTTGCACGGGAAGTTTTCTGAAACTTTTCTTACCTTTTGTGGGTTGATTTGATTTAACATGCCCCCTTAAAAATTTTGTAACTTTTTTAGTGCAACTCATCTTCATAAAGTATGCTAGTATTGTCGGCTAGTGCGAAACAGACAGAACTTTAGTCGAAACAAAACAGACTAAAGTTCTGTCACACATTAGTGTTTCTGCGTAGTTTAATTAACTCTTTTTCTTGTTCCAAATCTCTAACTCATAAAATGAAAAAAATTCTATTCTTAAGAATAACTTTAAGCCAGATAGTCAACGGTTTAGTGAACTTGGCATTTCGTTTCAGACTTATTTTCAATATTTCTAAATTATATGAGACAGAGAGAAGCAAAGGGATGCAAGTGGCAAAACTAAAAATTTGGAGATAACCAGTACACATGACAGGTGAAGCTTTCCTCTAACTTGAGGCTAGAGATGGTACTAGTAGTCCTGGTAGTTGCTGCTATACAGCATGATTTAAAAAAAATAAATGAAAGGCCTACCTAAGATGTTATCTTTAAACGCGTTTTACTCAAAACTTGAAAAATGTCCACTTACATCCCTTTGCTTCTCACTGCCTCATATGATAAAAACAAAGATAATGTTTTTTATAACGTGTGACATCTGGACTGAAATTTAAATCATTTTGTATAACATAACTTTATTTTTTTTTAATAAAAGGGAAAATGACACATTTCAATCATAACTTAAACGCCAAATCCATATTCCGTTTCTTTCATGCCGTAACCCATGCAATTCGTTTAAACCACAAATCAGCCTCATGTGAAATACACCAAAACGTATCACACGCACTCCAACCTCCCCTTCTCTGTGACTAGAGTGTTCTAGTTTCGACTCGTCATCGTCTGCGAGGGGAACGTCCGGGCTTGAAGCACTTGTCGAAAACGAAACCGGCCTCTTCAGCACGTTCCGCTACGAACGCGACTGCGCAACCGGGGTTCGAACAAAGCGGGCCCTTTGTGAGCATGGTTAATCAAGAGGTTTCTCTTCGTACTCGTTTTCTAACTTATTTGCTTATTTCATGTCCTTTCCTTGGTCTCGTTTTGAATGATGCATGGATTTGCGTAAGATTTATCACGGTTGGGGATGTCTAATTTCATTTTGTAATGAAAAATACGATTGAGTTTTGTCCTGGGAAAGGTTTTGAAGTGATTGGGAAAAAAGTATTGAGTCATATTGATGGATGATAGTGAGGGTTGTTTTTCTTTTAAATCAAGGTTTTATTAATCGTTATAAATTTGGATTAACTTAATACGAAAGAGGTGAGGATACATGTGATTTTTTTTTTTTTTCATTTCTTTACTTTGAAAAAAGTATTATCAGTTTATCAGCACACAGCTATCTTCATAATGAAACAGCCTTTTTTTTTCATAGATTTTCTTGAGACCTTTTTAAAAAGTTTTTCTTTGCTGTATGGTATTTTTGTAAAACGTCTTCAATGCTTCACACATGCTCCTACAGAGACACATGTGAACAAGCATGGGACATATATGAAGACGTGTAAAAAATGCAAGACAGTCATATAATTTAAAAGAAAGACTCATAAATATAAAACATGTTCTTAGTACCAATTCCATTGAAGAGTTTCCAACCTATATTGTGTCAGTTTATATTGCATTGTGTCTTTAACCAAATATTTTTTACAAGATATGTAACTTTTCTCACAGTCAAATTTTTAAGTAGCTTAGTCTGTTCTGATAACTGGGGACATGAAAAATAAACTTAAGTTCAAAGAAATATATAGATTTTTCTTGTATACTTTTAAGCTTCTTAGTGTATTATTACCTTTTTTTTAAATTCTCGTGTTAAATTATATGCAGAATTCCTTATTTTTAAATATGTTTTTTTTTTTTTTTTTTTTTTTTTTTTAACTAAGCTTGTTGAAAACAAGTACGTGAAATACAGCATTTGGAAAAATCATCTAAAGCTATAAAAAATGGAAAAAAAAATATTTATTTGTTTATTTTTTTCGCATTATATCATTCTTTGTAGGCTTCCGCAAGTTTTGAAAGGGCTGCTTGAATTCTATTCAAATGCATTTATTCAAGGCTTGTATTTGTATTTCGATGACTTTTCGGTTATTTTCGAGTCTATAATTTATGTATCTAATGTATCTTTGGGAAACTAACTCCTTTTGTCTAAAAATAAATCCCACCAAACAAATAACTAGTTTCTACCAAATCGAAGCCAGCAATGCAGAGCCGTATACTTTTCAACGACGATCATTGGACTGCTCATCCCTGTAATTTAATTTCCATCAATGCGAAGCTAGCTTTTGCAAAAGGCCTTTTGTGCACGATGTTTGTTCCGTGACTGTGCAATCGTACACGGTTCGTCAGGCGCGGCTTTTGGGACTTTGAAGGACAGTTTTGCCTTTTCAATAATAGGCCCGGTGGAACGATTTTCGCAAAATGGCAGCGACGGCTCGACTTTTAGAGAGTTTCGGAATCAATGAGCGTGGCGTGTCGGGAGTGTTTTGACATTCATTCTTGTCATTTTTGTGGGTATTTCTTCTGTTTGGGCTGTCACTCAGAGGATCTTCGTGAGCTTATTTAAACGAAAACGACGAATATAATGACGCCCAAATGATGCGAGAATCGATACTTGGGAATGAAACATGAGCTTTATGGTGTTCTTATAAGTTCTTTGATTGAAAGGACTTTTTATTCTATGCAATGGGCGTTTGTTTGGAAATGCATTGATTCGTCTGAATTTGCATCTATTAACAAACTTCAATTTTTCTAGGGGGTTTGGCAACTTCACTTCATTTAGGATTCTGAAGCATTTTTATTTAAAAAAAAAACACTAAAACGTTTTTAAATTTACCAAA
Organism: Uloborus diversus; assembly: GCF_026930045.1. NCBI lineage: Eukaryota > Metazoa > Arthropoda > Arachnida > Araneae > Uloboridae > Uloborus > Uloborus diversus. Next base: position 152,367,533 of record NC_072736.1, on the reverse strand, counting down.
GATGTTGCTTTTGAGATTTTTCCCCCTCCTGAGTTTTAAAAGCTTTACCCTATTAATGAGCAGTATCTTTGAAGTTGTGTAATGACATTTACAGGTGTTTAAAAAAAAGGCTTAATATATTTTTGAACAATGACTTTTTCGCCAATAGTAAGGTTCTGCTCTATCAACAACATGAAAAAAAACACACTTTATAAATTATTTCTATTACATTGGTAATTAATGGCTAACTGTTGCATTACTGAATTGAAAAATGTACACAGTTATTTGCAAAATATTAAGGAGTTTAAGATTTAATCCGAACAATTCAAAAATCAAAGTGTGAGTCATTTGATATTTTATAAAAAACTTCTTATTGTGAACAAATGTCTACATCAGGAGTTGTAGGAGTTGCTTGAAACTTTTAGTCATGGGTTGTTTGGATTATTATGATAACTTTGCAAAAGGTTGTTACATTGCACGTAAAAGCGAACGATTAATGATAGAAACTTCTTACTTGTAAGAGAATGAAAAAAGAGAATTTATCTTAGTTGTGGGAGGGGAGGACACGAAAAAGCTTGCGTGTTTTAAAAAAAAAGAATTTACTTTTAAAACGAAACTTTCTTTCTTTTTTAGAGAACAAAATATGCGAATTTACGATTTTAAATACGAAGTGCAACTTAAAAATAAGTGGTACATAAAAATATAACTTCCTATGTGTAATTACTGAAAAAGTTTTTTTTTTCTTTTTTTTTTTTTTTTTTTTTTTTTTAAAGAAACTAGAAAACAAAAAAAGAATTGAGACACACTCAGTTTGAGGATAAGTCAAGAGCAAAGCATCAATACCGTAGAAAATGATCCATGGCCCAATAAAATTGCAATAATGAGTAAAATCTCAAAGAAATCAAATAACAAAAACTAAGAATATTTATTTCTAATGATACATCGGCAAACAACTAAAAGTGAAAACAAGCAAAGGATGATATTCATAATTATTTCTAGAACAGCTCACCTCACAAGAAAATATCGATTGCGAGTGTTAAGTACTGTGGCATCCGAAAAATCTTTAGAAGGTGGTTGTAGCAACCATTATTCTTGTCCTAAATAGATTGACTTCGAAGCAGTATGACTTATTGGTTATTCCTTCCTTTTGATTTAAAATTAGCTCTCATGGAACATTCATAAAAATAATTATTTTAATGTAAGAAATTTGACTCTTTTTACACATTTTTATGGATTGCGATTGAAAATTTGGGATTCATGTTAACTATACCTATAGTGCACTATCTGCTAGTATTCATGAAAAATACTTACCCAAACGAATTAAAAACTTCCTAAGCTAGGAGGCCATGACAAAAGTCATTAAATTATAACATTTTCTAGAAAAAATTAAAAAAGGACCTATATTTGAAAAAAAAATAACGTCGTAAATGTTTAGAATCAATAATGTTAAAAAAAATGTATTAAAGAAATATTTTACAACGTTTGCAAATTTAGTATACTGTTTTGCATTTTAAAGTTCAAAGTATGCCACCATTAAAATAAAGTATTGATTGAAAGATCTAGAAAAAAAAGAATAAAACCGTACTAATACAAAATGTTTTAAAGACGTCATTAATACATTCAGTACGTCTTTTACTTCAAAATTTTTCAAATGATGTATTTATTGTCATTCTTTTAGAAACACGAAATATTTGATACATTGATAAAATATATAACATTCATTGTATAAAATATATTTGGTTTTTAATTTATTTTCTTTCTTTTTAGGTATGTGTGTATTTGTTCTCTTATCATGGAGTTGGATTTCATTTTAAGTTAGTCCTCTTTTACTGTTATTTACTATTTCTAGATTTCTCAACATACCTCTAATACACATGAGTAAAATTATAACAATATTTGATGATTTAAAAAAATAATAGTAATACTATTGTAACCAATAGAGTGGTTACAATTCTCAATCATAAACTGTATAGATTTTTTGCTTTAGAACGCGAAAATTTTACACTACATTTGGAGTTAGTAAGATAACATATGTTTGATGTTCATAGCAAATTTCTTCTTGATTTTTTTTTTTTTTTTTTTTTTTTGATGTTGTAACTTCTGTAGTGGCAACTTTTTACAGTAAAAATATCAACTCATATTAATATTTTAAAAAATACTAACAAAAATGAGCAATATGAAACATTTAAAACGGCACAACCAGCAATTACAATTATATATACGAGTTTTAGAATTATAGGAAATCTATTTTCAAAGTAGTGTCACTTCAACCAAAAGGTCAAGCTTTCTGCATCTAAAAGATAGTTCTTAGTAATTTATGAGAATGTGTCTACAATTGAGGCAGTGAGAAGCAAAGGGGTGTAATTGGACTTTTTAAAATTTCGATTAAAACCTGTTTGAAACTGCAGTCCTAGGTAGGCTTTCATTGAGAAGTTTATCTAAATAATGCTGTGAAGCAGCATACTATACAGCATTCTCATATCATTTGCACTGGTTATCTCCAAATTTTTAATTTTTTCACTTACATCCCCTTGCTTCTCACTGCTTCAATCGTAATTGCTTTTTAAGCTATTTTAAGTGTTATGACGTTTGAAGGTTACTATTTTTCACAGTAATAGATTTAAATATCTTCAGCAGGCTGGGTATTCGGCAGATACTTTCAGTAAAAGGGGAGAACGTCTTAATGCAGAATATTTACAAAAGATTACATTTTTATAAACCAATTGCCATGCTAGAGGTTACCTTACCTGAAGCAGTATCTAATAAAAATTTCCACATTCTAAAAGATCTTGCCATTTTCCAGACGAAACAGTATGAGTGAACGCTGTTGAAAGAGCCAGCTAAAATATTATCTGAAAAACACACTTATTCGTTTAACTTTCAGGCAATCCTTAAAGCTCGAATCAGCATACGGATTTACCGACTACTCCACTGCTCACGCTTTAAAGATTTTATAGCTAATCAGGGTACGGACCCGAACTGCAAAACCAGCAATTTAAATTAGACACTAGTTTCAAGGTTACAATGTTTTTTTATTTTTATTTTAATAAACTCATTTAATCGAAAAAGCTCTTGTTTTCACATTTATTTATTTTTTTATTTTTTCTTCACGCAAAACACATGCGTATAAATCTAATTGTCTTTGAGGCAACTGTCTTTTTCTTTTTATGTCAGAAGATAATTTACTGCATTGAACAATAATAGTTCATATCAGTTTTAGCAGGCTGGGTATATCGGTCAAGTACATTTCAGTAAAAGGGGAGAACGTCTTAATGCAGAATATTTACAAAACACCAATAATTAATGCAGAATATTTACAAAAGACCTCTAGCATGGCAATTACCAATTGCCATAATAGAGGTTAACCTGAAACAGTATCTAATAAAAATTTCCACATTCTAAAAGATCTTGCCATTTTCCAGACGAAACAGTATGAGTGAACGCTGTTGAAAGAGCCAGCTAAAAGATTATCTGAAAAACACACTTATTCGTTTAACTTTTAGGCAATCCTTAAAGCTGGAATCAGCATACGGATTTACCGACTACTCCACTGCTCACGCTTTAAAGATTTTATAGCTAATCAGGGAAAGGACCCGAACTGCAAAACCAGCAATTTAAATTAGACACTAGTTTCAAGGTTACATTTTTTTTTAATAAACTCATTTCATCGAAAAAGCTCTTATTTTCACATTTATTTTTATTATTTTTTTTCTTCACGCAAAACACATGCGTATAAATCTAACTGTCTTTGAGGCAATTGTATTTATCTTTTTATGACAGAAAATAATTTACTGCATTGAACAATAATAGTTCATATCAGTTTTAGCAGGCTGGGTATATCGGTCAAGTACATTTCAGTAAAAGGGGAAAAAAAACCTCCTAAGGTATAAAAAGCGCGCATGCAAACAAAAATTCAATGCTAGGGGCTACCTTACCATGTACGACAGTGGCTAATAATAACTTCAACACTCCAAAAGATCTTGACATTTTCTTGAGACGTAACAATATGAGTGAACATTGTTAAAAGAGCCAGCTAAAAGGTTTTCTCAAAAAAGCACTCATTCGTTAAACTCTTAAGCGTTCTTTAAAGCTCGAGTCAGCATACGGGTTTACCGACTACTCCACTGGTCACGTTTTATAGACTTTCCAGCGAAGCAGAGCGGGGGTTTCGAACGAGCAATAAAATTTCTAATAGCCCCTTCTTAGGTCTTCGGCGTCTCTAAAAAGGATAAAAAGGGAGGTTTTAGTAGCAAAGGGTTTTTTTACCCGGAGCTTTTCGTCCTTATGCTTTATGAGTTTACAACGGTGTTCGGACATTATTTTGTGCCAAAGTTTCAATTCATGTATTTGTAGCCGGATTCTTGCAAAATCCCGCGAGATTTTCATTCTTATTTATTTCGATGGGAACAGTTTTTCGTATTTCAGAAACAAGGACCATCAAAGTCTGGGATATAGGTTTATATGTTTTTATGTTTTTCTGCTTCTTTTTACTCTTAAAATGGCAAAATATGCAGTACAGCTGGGCTTTTTAGATTACAGTCGTAGTATTTTTAAGTAACTAAGTGTTACAGATATTTTGTCTGTAGAAAGTGTTTCGAAATGTTGTAGTAGAGGAAAGATTTTGGATTTGGGGGATAAATTAACAATTATATATTCAACTGAGATAAAATTACTATTTTCTATTTATTATATGTTTATTACATAAATATAAGGACAAATATAAGTATTAAGATAATAATGGTGTCAATAAGAAAAAATATTTCCCATAAGGGTCATAGAAAATCTGTCAATCGTACTGCTGTAATTTTATTGCAAAAAAAAGAAAAATCATTAGATTCTGTGTAGGGGCGATTCTTGAACAAATGTCCCGTGCGTAACGCTAAGTTTTTTATTTTATTCAAGTAACTATTAATTAAATATGGGATTAACTGTTATGCTTTGATAGCATATTAAAACATGTAATATTCAACAACAGCATTATTTTTTGGTTAGCCGGAAATTTTTTTAAAAAACTTAGCGTTACGCACGAAACATTTTTTCAAGAATCGCCCGTAGACAGGTTCTATGATTTGTTTCATCCATTTTTGTGTTTAAATATTGAGGAAAAAGAATATTATATTTAAATTTCTAATTTTCCGAGAAATAAAACATTAGTAGCAAGAAATTACTGAATCATAACGTCTGTTGGAAAGAAGGAATTTCATATTGTTTTGTATTAAAAAAATTAGCTTCCTCTTTCCATGAGATAAACATATTTTGTTTTACGAAAATTCTTTTTGTTGTTTAAAAAGTGCGATTTAGATCATTTCGAGCTTCAGTTAATTGAATTGTTTAATGCATACCCCACAAGAACTGCGCTATTCCCGTAGTTGCTATGGGGGAAAATGTGAAAAAAAAAAATTGAAATTACGCTGCAATTGTTTGAAATTCTTAATTCAATAATTTCAAATGTTTAAATCATTATTATGTTTGCCAGTCACATTACAGAAAGTGCTTTTGATTGGTAGTTGGCCAATGTTAAAGGGTAATGCCACTAATGAAAAAACGATATTAGTAAACAGGAAAGCAGGATCGTTTAGTTCTGGACAAGCTCTTATTATTTAAACTTCTTTTATTTTCACAAAGTTAGTTTTAGAAATCACAATGATTAATTTTTATCGGGAACAGTAACTTTATTATTTGTTTCTCTTGCTCAACATAAATACAAATAGCATTGAATTGACTAAATTTAGAATAATATCTTT